>NC_088407.1:59289974-59467474 GCF_034236695.1 Oncorhynchus nerka
ACATGTTATTTCATAGTTTTAATGTCTTCACTATTATTCTACAATGTATAAAATAGTAAAAATAAAGAAAAACCCTGGAATGAGTAGGTGTGTCCAAAGTTTTGACTGGTACTGTATATAGAATTGTAATATTTTCCACCAAGTGCTCCAACCAGGGGGGAGGGGGATTAGAAATGATGCAGGCAATGTTATTTGATAGACTTAAATTCTAAATATAGTAATTTTACAGATTACCTACCCACTTTTTTTTTTTTTTTTACAGAATATGTATTCTCTACCCTCTGCATGTTCCTTGCATCTTGCGCCTTTCTTTCAGCAAGCTGAGGAGCCTATATTTAACTGTTATGTGGGAAGGAGAGGTGGCGGTACTCTACCCCAACGACTCCACACATGGAATTCCAACCGGAGCCTCTGTCGTAAAACAGGCTTCAGGGTAAAGGCCTTGCCTCGACCTGACATTAAGGGGCATTTAAAGTAAAGACACTGTCTGATTTGCCATGGTGATGAATGCCTAACCCCTCACAGGCCTTCTGTGAAACACTAAACTCCCCTGGGCAGCAAATGAGCTCTGACTGTTCTATTTTATTTGATACTATTTCATTCAGTAGCGTCCCTGCCTCACTGTCCACCCCAATTACCCAGCAGTTAAAGAGAGCTTTACGTGGCCGCGGCCTCCGCTAGCCCTGATGGGAGGAAAGGTCCCACTCTGTCCCCACCTAAATCCCTGGGACTGGGTGAACTAAGGATACTCTCCAGGAACATCTACATGTACTGTAGCCCCCAAAGGGACAGGCACCTCTGTGGACACATAGAAATGGACAGGCACCTTTGTGGACATATATAAAGGGACATGAACCTCTGTGGACACATAGAAAGGGGCAGGAAACTCTGTGGACACAAAGAAAGGGACAGGTACCTCTCTGGACTGATAGGAATGGACAGGCACCTCTGTGGACACATATAAAGGGACAGGCACCTCTGTGGACACACTGAACTGAACGCCTCAGGAGACACTAGAGAAGACACAGTGCAACATGCAGGTATTAGTCTACAGTAGCATTGCTCCTTGTGAAGGAGAGAAGGGATGGATGGATCCTAGCACCCCCCCATCCCCAGAAAGAGACCCAGAGAGAGGTCATCACCTCCTGCCCAAACAGGAAGGCAGATCAAATGAGGATCATGTTTCTGCACGGTGGAGTGGAGGAGAGGGCAGCCGCCAGGCCACAGAGTCTGACCTGCTCCCTTGCATCGTCTCGGACCAGACACGCACAGACATACATCTGCTTGGCTACTTAGGAGAGCCTCACTCTGGGGAAGAGCGATATGGAGAGAGAAATATATAGCTTGAACATCCCTGAACCTTACCAAGGCATCAAATAGGAGGGCAAAACAGGAGTCATCATGAGGCTCCCTAGCCCCGCTAATCTCCTCTCCTTTCAGCAGTACACTCTCGACTCTCGAATGTGTTAGACACAATTAAGATGTGAATGGAAGTCATCTGATATAATTAAGACCATTTGGTTTCTTTAGGGTGGTTTATAATAGTGCAGCATAAATATTTATTCCTGGCGGCTGATGGGGAGGATAAAAATGGGAGTCATAGGTGGACCTCACCAAACACTGAGAATTCACGCTCACTGCTCCCTGCCAATACCCCGAGGACTCCCGGGTGAGACTGTAACATTTTTTTCCTGCAGTAGAGATCAAATAAGAGGGCCCTTATGTTACATTTATTGTGTTTAGGTCTTCCATTTTTCCTAATAAATGAGTGACAGCTTGAGGTGGGTCTGGGGCTCTTTTGTAGACTTAGTATTTTTCCCCCAGGTCAGAGAGGATCAGGGTTTAACAGCAATCTGCACAAGGAGGGGAGAGTGGAGAGCATATCTAATTGCTTTCATATGCCATATTATTGGTTGATTTAAATAATCACAGACACCAGGGCGCTGGGGGTGCCATGCCTTTAACCCCTGAATGGCCCAGCGGACCACTGACTGACTGGCTGGCTGGCTGAGTCCCTGGCTAACTGACTAGCTGCCTGGCGAACTGGGCGGACCATGCTGGCGAGCACTGAGCCTCTGATACCAGCCACATGAACACGTTTCTCATGAGAGTGTTGCTCGTTTGCTGACTAGCTGCCTGGCGAACTGGGCGGACCATGCCGGCGAGCACTGAGCCTCTGATACCAGCCACATGAACACGTTTCTCATGAGTGTTGCTCGTTTGCTGACTAGCTGCCTGGCGAACTGGGCGGACCATGCTGGCGAGCACCGAGCCCCTGATACCAGCCACATGAACACGTTTCTCATGAGAGTGTTGCTCGTTTACTGACTAGCTGCCTGGCGAACTGGGCGGACCATGCCGGCGATCACCGAGCCCCTGATACCAGCCACATGAACACGTTAATCATGAGAGTGTTGCTCGTTTACTGACTAGCTGCCTGGCGAACTGGGCGGACCATGCCGGCGAGCACCGAGCCCCTGATACCAGCCACATGAACACGTTTCTCATGAGAGTGTTGCTCGTTTACTGACTAGCTGCCTGGCGAACTGGGCGGACCATGCCGGCGATCACCGAGCCCCTGATACCAGCCACATGAACACGTTTCTCATGAGAGTGTTGCTCGTTTACTGACTAGCTGCCTGGCGAACTGGGCGTACCATGCCGGCGAGCACCGAGCCCCTGATACCAGCCACATGAACACGTTTCTCATGAGAGTGTTGCTCGTTTACTGACTAGCTGCCTGGCGAACTGGGCGGACCATGCTGGCGAGCACCGAGCCCCTGATACCAGCCACATGAACACGTTTCTCATGAGAGTGTTGCTCGTTTACTGACTAGCTGCCTGGCGAACTGGGCGGACCATGCTGGCGAGCACCGAGCCCCTGATACCAGCCACATGAACACGTTTCTCATGAGAGTGTTGCACATTTACTGCATTTCCACCCAGCTTTCGTATCATCTGTAAACATTTCAGAGAGATAGTCTTGCTTTGACCAATATGAAGACAGTTCTCACATAAGAGCAGAGAGCATGATCAGGGCTGGGGGACATTTAGGAGTGATGATGTCATGCCTGTTAAGGAAAAGGTGCTTCAGAGCATCTGAGATCCTGAAACACGGGAGAAGACAGAATCTACAATACGGATCCTACTACATATAGGTCAGGATGCCTATCTGCATGCCTGGTGGTGTTCTGTGAGTTGATTATAAAAGAGTGAAATAACACATCTTACCAGTCAGGTCTCTCTTCAGCTTCCTCATGTCCTTTGTGAGGTCTTCAAACTTGACCTGAGCGGCCAGGAAGAAATCCTGTGGTTCAGGAAGTGGGAATGCACTCTTGTCTGTTCCTGCGTGCTGTAAACCAACAAACAACCCATAAATGACAAAACATGAGGAAAATCCAGAAGTCGTTAGCTTTTAGTCCATTGTAGATAATGTGTTCATAAATATTGTACCTCGTCGAAATTGCGCAGATAGTATGCAACCACATAATCCACCAGACTGATACGATTGTCCTAAAAGATACAAAGGTCAGACAGGAAGTATACTGTAGATAAAACCAGTATAATACGTGTTCATGTGTGATGAGTGTACCCTGCTCTTGACGTCCTTCAGTTTGGGCAGGATCTCCAGGCCAAAGCCATCAGCTTGACCTCGCGTCCTGTTGCCTCCGTTCATGTAGTTCCCAAATGCTAGGACCAGCCCTATCACATCCTTCACACTGCTACAGTCCAGCAGATCCTGACACACACACACACAAACACGCGCACGCACGCGCACGCACACACGCACGCACACGCACACACGCACGCACGCACACACGCACGCACGCACACACACACACACACACACACACACACACACACACACACACACACACACACACACAGTCAGCATGTTATAAGCTCATACAATAACAAACCAAGATTGAAGTCATGTCCAGTCTTACTTTGCTCACGGTGGAGACTATTTCTACTTTGCGGTGGATGGAGGACATGGAGTCGAGGAAGATAGACTGGAATATGATGCAGTGGGACCGGCCAGAGAAGTCTGGAATCTGGGAGAGTTCATACAAGAACCTGCACAAGAGGAAATAATGTGTTATGACAAAATTAAACTAAATGTCCAACAGGAAGAACTATTTTTAATCCTTTAATGCGCTACTTCCATACACACACGGCTGAGTCAGTATAGCTTTTAACTAGCAGCTGATAGTCATGAGTCGTCCTGCTCTGATAGTTTGATAGGTCCAGGGTCAACTGAAGGAGGGCCAGAGCGCTGATTGATCAAAGGGAGCATCAGGCCGACTCATGTAAACAGGGACATATCTGAGGAGAGCAGTAATATCCTGTGGGATCAGGCTGCTGATGGAGGCAGACACTGAGTGGGTATGACTCACAGTCTAGTGACAGCTCTGTTCAAACATGGCCCTCAACCCCACAGTGACAAGTCATTAACAGGCCAGCTACGTTTAACCCCCATGGGAGAGACGCCTCCCTGAGAGCCAGCAGCCGTCTAACTCTCTCGTCCACTTAGAGACACACGTGTGAACACACACACACAGACACACACACACACACACACACACACACACACACACACACACACACACACACACACACACACACACACACACACACACACACACACACACACACACTGTGTAAGACACACAAACATGCAACACACACGCAAACATGCACGTGTTTCGAGTCAGTCAGACAGCTATGGAGCTTTCAGATCATGGAGGTTGCAAACAGACCAGGAACAAATATTTACAGTCTGAGTAACAATAAGGAGCTTGGTTTATTTACTTATTAAAAGAGAAATAAACACAAAATTGATGCCACCTTTTCTAAGTTATGTTTATGTTAAATATCTCCCTATAATGGTTTGGCTCTAAAGAACCCCTCGATATGACGAGTGAGCCTCAGGCTGCCAGAGACCAAAGTGTTTCATAATTAAACTGTTTGTCTCTGGCTGTACACATTAGAAACCACATGATGCATTTAAAAAAAAAAACTCTCAGCCAAAATCAAAGTAGCCTCTGAAATTGTGTTGACGTGTTGAATTCACAGGAGGGGATGGTTTTCTGTGTGTATGAGGTTGTAGTTCTCTGACTGCAGTAGAAGTCAGGGTCCAGTGTTCTACTACCCATCTCCCTGAACCCTTGGGTGCTGGAGAAGTACTCATACTGTTCAGGCTTGTCCAGTAGCTTCACCTCATCCTCCTTGGATGTTTCATAGTGTTTTTTGATCTTCTGCAGCTCGTCACTAGTGGCCCTCTGTGATCACACACAAACAGGACAGGTTAGAGGACAACAATAGAGCTGTAACAATGAACGATTTAGACATAGTCAACGCAAAACAAGACAGAATAGCAATAGACAAATGTTGAGTGGGATATCACTGAGAAATGAGCTGTAGGCTAGCATATGTTATGGAGCACTGGTGTAGTTTAACAAAAGCATGCAGAGAAAAATACTTAATGGCCCAGTGTGGTCAAAAACATGATTTTCCTGTGTTTTATATATATTTCCACACTATGAAGTTGGAATAATAGTATGAAATGGTGAACATGATGATAATGCCCTTTTAGTGTAAGGGCTTTTTGAAAAGACGACAGGAAATTTTGGGTGGTAAATTAGTTAATAGACCAATTAGAAAGAGAGTTCAAACCTCTGCCAATAAGATCTAATTTTCAGATTTCCCCTTCCCACTCAGACCACTCACAGACCACTCACAGACAGTCATCGCAGAATTATTTTTGACTATTTTAATTGAAAACAATCACAGTAAGGAACTTAATTGTTACCATAAATGATTTGATATTGTGATAAAAACAGCTGCATTGGACCTTTAAAAAGGAGTTTGGCATCTCACATTTCTCTCATGCTGTTGGATGACTTTACAACACACTTCTGAATACTCACATTTTCATATAAAGCCTCGATGGTCTCCAAGTCCACCACAGAGTTATCCACAGTCAAAACAGCTGGAACAGTACATTCACTTATTAGAGGCATTCTCTTAAAAGATGAAATATGTTGGGCAAGCATGCTGTCTCAATTGCTTCCTGGGTTTGGAGCCCCATTATAGCTGATTATGAATCCATACAAATACATATATTGTCACCTAATGCTGGGTTAGATCTTTGTATCAACTTACGTTCTTGTGAACATTACAAGTTTTGAACTTCTGTTTGCTATTTATGGCCAGTAGGCCGCATTGACCTGAGCTCATACAACTCGTTTTTGAGTTTAAAAAAAAGCATAATGTATGGATTATTTTCACTATAACAAATACTCAGATATTGTATATATTTTCACTATAACAAATACTCAGATATTGTATATATTTTCACTATAACAAATACTCAGATATTGTATATATTTTCACTATAACAAATACTCAGATATTGTATATATTTTCACTATAACAAATACTCAGATATTGTATATATTTTCACTATAACAAATACTCAGATATTGTATATATTGAAACATATTGTGCTATTTATCACAGAATACACAGAATATACCAGTGTCACGATCAAAGATATGATCAAGAGCCTCACACAGTATATTGTCTGGCCATTGTGCTGCCACAGATTGAATTGTGAGCAAGGCCTCAAAAAAGCTTTATATTATATACCAGAGCTGCAAGAAAAGTTCTACATATTATTGAAACAATGTTGCAATTGTTTGTGAGAATGCCAACAGGTGTGGTTCCTGTGGGGGAAAGATTCTATTGGGGAAAGATTCCTGTGCGGTTTGCCATGGAAGCCAAGAAGGGGAGTGAGGTGTGTGTGTGTTCAAACACACATGCATGTGGGGGTCAGGGAGAGGAAGTGTGTCCATCTGATGAATGGGCATGTGCCTGAACTCAATTTTATACACTAATTGTAGTCTCACCCATTCATTTCTAATGACCGGTCCTTTCTGACCGGGAACACCACAGGTGTACAAAAGTTAAATAAAACACCCAAAATGTTATGAAAATCATCCAAATGTATTTTGTGTGTTCAGATGCCCTGTGTGGACAAAGTCATGGAACCTTGTTGTCACGTTCTGACCTTAGTTCTTTTGTTATGTCTTTGTTTTAGTATGGTCAGGGCGTGAGTTGGGTGGGTTGTCTATGTTTCCTTTTCTATGTGGTGTTTTTGTGTTTGGCCTGGTATGGTTCTCAATCAGAGGCAGGTGTCATTAGTTGTCTCTGATTGAGTATCATACCTAGGTAGCCTTTTCCCACATGTGTGGTGTGGGTGATTATTTTCTGTTCAGTGTTTTTTCAGCACCATACAGGACTGTTCATTTGTCGTTTTGTTTCAGTGTTCAATTATTTTATTAAAGAATATGGACACTTACCACGCTGCGCATTGGTCATCCTTTTCTTCCACCTATGACGACCGTTACACTTATAACAGTCAGATTAAATTAACTACATTTTTCAGAGAGAAAATGTGTAAATCGGTCCAATTCGACCAGAACACAGCAGGAGGGTTAACTATCTACTTTAAATACATAATACTCATGTCTATTATTTTGATAAGTCATTTAACATTAGACAACTTTTGAGGTCTGAGATGTCTGACAAATTTTGATTTTGGAGTGAGTGAATGAGAGTATTAGGGAGTGGTGGGGTATCTGGGAGTGTGGTCAGGCAGGACATGGCAGCTGTGGTGTCAGAGCACAGCAAAGCAGTGCCCAGAGCCCACCTCACACGGGGGCTCTCCTCTCAGGCCGACATGCAGAGGACTAAGCCTATAGGCCACGGGTCACAGGAGAGAGCCTGTAACTGTTTAACCCCAGGACCTGTAGCCAGAACCACCACAGTCTCCAGTAATGATCTCTAAAGGGGGGCTGCATAGAGAGAGGAGGGGAGAGAGAGAGAGAGAGAGAGAGAGAGAGAGAGAGAGAGAGAGAGAGAGAGAGAAAGAGAAAGCAAGTCTCTTATCAGCAAAAGAGAAAGAGTGTGAGAGAAAAAGTAAGAGACGGAGAGCTCTGCTCAGTGTCTCAGTGAGACGAGTCACGGCTTTATGGCTGGGTGCAGGTCAGGGAGGAAAGGAGAGAGCATAGGAGGGAGCAGACTGGGAGGGATGGCTCCTTGTCTCATAGCTGATATGGATCTGTGTGCTGTCAGTTGCAGACTGCAGAGCGACACCTGCTCTCAGATCAGCCTAAAACAGACCCAGTGTGAGTGGAAACAAGTCCCTCTCCACACCACTGTAGCTGCGTCATGTCTCAGTCACATGACTAGCAAAGAGCCACCAGTGAAGTCAAGCCAGAAGCACATGCCTGTACTGTATAGAGCAACACCCTGGATTCATTATGACATGTCACCTTCAATCTCCACACAAGGCCTCCAAATCAGAAGAAAAAGATCTGCGTCCCAGAATCCAAGCATTCTTCCACTGACGTCCACAGCTTCCACAAGCCCCCACGACCAGCTAGGGCAGTAGAGCAGCCCTGGAGGCTGGATTAGAGTGGAGAGCAGCAGGCTGCAGAGCAGGCTGGAGGTGGTGGCCATTTCCTACCGCTTATTAGAGTGGATTACTCAAGGCCTCAGCACGCCCGCCATGCAACCGTCAATCACACACCAAAGGAGGGCCGCAGTGCAGCACAGTGCTCTGAGCCAAGGGGGCCAGAACCTGGATATCTCTCCACACCGGGAGATCAAAGGAACCCCGTCGCAGCCTCACTCCCTTTCCCTCCACTTCTCACTCATCGCTCAGGGTGTGTGGTGTGTGTGGTGAGGTGTGGGGGAACCTCCCCTCTGCCTTGAACTGTGGTGGCCCAGGAGGTCCCCCAGCCAGTCTCAGGCCCTCCGTTGGCCCCCTCTCTCCCCTCTCCCTGCACTGGGTAACCAGAGCCCCCCTCCCTTGTCTCCCCCCTCCCTAGTGGATGTAATTACATTACATGTCCCATGTCCTTTTAATTTGCCAACAAAGAGCAGGCAAGCAGGTGAGGCCAGGGACCAGGGCCCTTAGAAGTGCTTATTAGGCCACTCTGCTGAATTGTCAGATTCAAATTGTCCATTTCACCTACACCTCCCATTAAGGCTGTAGGAAGCAGGCTCATGCTGGGAGAGAGCAGGCTCTTTTATTGGGGGTTCTTTACCTCGACACCGACAAAAAGAGGAGAGAGAACAAAAAAAATGAAAACCAAAAACAGTAGCTTGACCCAATGTGTTGCTTGGCTTGCATTGGGCTGCCGTTTTATAGTGGCGGTGTGGTGTCTGCTGACTGCAAAGGTGGATTTATACACACTCAGATCATTAGCAGGGTGTCGCTCCCATTAGGTGGTGGAAACCGTCACTGGCAACAATGAACAGATCCGCCGGGCCACTAAGACTGCCAACCCCTCCACTCCCAGTCGCAGTATCAACCCAATGCACCCAGGCTTAGAGCTATGCACAGGACGGATTTATTCATCTCCTTCCCACCGCTTTTCATACCCCGCCAACACCACCCGCTACCGCAAGAACTGGTTCCGATCCTAACCGCAGACCTGCAATGTTATTTTAAGGGTATGTGACGCAGATCACTTGCCAGCCATGGTCCCAGCAATTTTTAGCCCTACAGGCAATATCAAAATGCGCTAAAATAACCTAAGAAATAGGTTAAAATACCCAGAGATTCTTACGCGGTCCATTATATTAGGCTATCTGTATTACTGGGCTATGTCAGCCAATAGATTAGACATTGTTTGAAGACAGCGGAGTTGGAGAGATTTGCACTTTATCTTGAGCAACGTTTTATAGCCTGCATTTTAGGAGTGGGACTATTTTCAGACGGAGACAAATATGGGTGATCAATATCTATTTCTAGGGAAATTAGCAAAATGTAGCATAATCATATTTAGAAATGACATTTCCTTGGAAAGATAACTGCCCCGGGCTTCTCTGCCCATTCATAGGCTATAGCCTAGTCTATTTAATTGAGACCATATGCGCGCGCACCTGATCTCGCATGTATGGCTACTGAACTTGAAGCAGCAAGAATGATGAGAGCGGGTCACACCCTGATCTGTCTCACCTGTCTTCGTGATTGTCTCCACCCCCCTCCAGGTGTCACCCATCTTCCCCATTACCCCCTGTGTATTTATACCTGTGTCCTCTGTTTGTCTTTTGCCAGTTCGTTTTGTTTCGTCAAGCCTACCAATGTTTTCCCTCTGCTCCTTTCTCTCGATTGTTCCTGTTTTCCCGGTGTTGACCATTCTGCTTGCTCTGACCCTGCCTGCCGTCCTGTACCTTTGTCCAACCTATCTGGATTACTGACCCCTGCTTGCTCTTGACCTGTCTTTTTGCCTTCCCCTGTTGGATTAATAAACTGTTGTTACTTCGACGTTGTCTGCATCTGGGACTTACCTGAAACGTGATAGTACGAACTGGCCATGACTGACACAGCAGATCCGGGCCAGCTGCGCAACACCATCTCCTCCCAAGGAGCCACCATCGGTAGGCACGAGGAATTGCTTCAAGGCCTTATGGAGGGGGTCCAAATGTTGGCTGAACGCCATGACCGGGCGTTGGACATTTTGCTGGAGCAATTTTGCAGGTGGTACCATGGTGGTAACCCCACAGCCCCTCAGTAACTCAGCTGTTAGCTGTGCCATCTCATCGGTCACTCCACGTTCTCAGGAGCCCCGCTTACCTCCCCGGAACGCTTCTATGGAGAGCCGAGCACCTGTCAAGTGTTTCTAGCTCAGTTTGCCCTCATCTTCGAGCTTCAGCCGTCCCCTCGGATAGCTCCAAGATAGCCTACCTCATCACGCTGATGTCCGGGAGAGCTCTCGCCTGGGCTACTGTTGTATGGGAACAACAGCTGGCCAGATGTGTTAGCCTGGAGGGGTTCGTGGGAGGGGTGAAGAAGGTTTTTTGATGCCCCGTTCTCCGGGAGAGAAGCTGCCTGGATGCTAATCCAGCTTCGGGCAGGACTCCTGCAGACCATGCCGCGGATTTCCGCACGTTGGCAGCGGAGAGTGCTTGGAACCAGGAAGCGTTGTTCGATATGTTCCTGCATGGCGTCTAGGAGGAGGTCAAGGACGAGCTTGCTGCTCGGTAGTTATTTACGGATCTCAATTCCCTCATAGATTTGACCATCTGATGTGCGATTACGGGAACGACAGAGGGAGAGGAAATTTGATTTCGCTCACACGTCCAGGGATTCCACCTTTCCTCCGAGTCATCCCAAAAGTCCCCGATGGCCCCATTGCCGAGAGAACCCGAGGCTTCCCGACCTCCCCCGAGAGTCGCCGAAGACGCCGAGAGTCACCGCCTCCCAAGCGTATGCAACTAGGCAGAGCTGGGCTGTCGCCAGCGGAACGGAAATACAGGATCAACGCAAAGAGTTGTCTGTATTGCGGGACTCTTGGTCATTTTGTGTCCTCTTGTCCTTTAAAAGACCAGGCTCACTGATAGGAGCGAGTACTCTGATGGGTCATATGGAGAACTTTTCTGCTTCGCTTGTTCACACCCCTTTTCATGCCAATCTGCTGTGGGGTTACCAGTCTAAATCTCTCCGGGTCCTCATTGACTCTGGAGCTTTTTGGACGCTACCCTTGCTTCCGAGCTGAACATCCCCACTCAGCCCCTCTCCATTCCAATGGATGTTAGAGCACTGGACAGGCGCTCTTTAGGCCGGGTCACTCATTATCCCACTCCCATCAACCTACAGGTGTCTGGGAATCACAGGGAGACTATATTTCTACTCACCAAGTCTCCTCAGATTCCCGTGGTTTTGGGATTCTCCTGGCTCCAGCAACACAATCCCCTCATCAACTGGTCTATTGGTGCCGTCACGGGCTGAAGTCCATTCTGCCACGCCAAGTGTGAAGTTAGTGCAACTTGCTCCGGGACGTCTTCCTGGGGGCTCAGAAGGTGCCCCGGACCTCTCCGCCATTCCCGCGGAGTACCAGGACCTTCGGGAGGTGTTCAACAAGGCCCGGGCCACTTCGCTTCCACCAAACCAACTATATGACTGCGGGATTGACCTTCTCCCTAGCACCACTCCACCCTGGGGACTGTAATTGCTGTCGGGACTGGAGACCAGGGCTATGGAGACCTACGTCGGGGACCCCCAAACTTCAGGATTAATACATCCTTCATCCTCTCCCGCCTGCACAGGGTTCTTCTTTGTAGAGAAGAAGGACAAGACCCTGCACTAGGGCGGGGCGATATGACGATATAAATCATGTCCCTATAGAAAAACATCTATCATTTCATTTTATTTTGTTGTGTCGCAAATCACACTCTTACGGCAATATTTTTTGTCAATTGGACGATGCTTTGGATGACGCACATGGGCCGTGTGGAAGGAAGTTTGCAACACAAACAAACATGGAGATGTGAGGGGAACGGCACCTCAGTACCTCCAGGCTCTGATCAGGCCCTACACCCAAACAAGGGCACTGCGTTCATCCACCTCTGGCCTACTCGCCTCCCTACCACTGAGGAAGTACAGTTCCCGCGCAGCCCAGTCAAAACTGTTCGCTGCTCTGGCCCCCCAATGGTGGAACAAACTCCCTCACGACGCCAGGACAGCGGAGTCAATCACCACCTTCCGGAGACACCTGAAACCCCACCTCTTTCAGGAATACCTAGGATAGGATAAAGTAATCCTTCTCACCCCCCCCCCCCCCTTAAAAGATTTAGATGCACTATTGTAAAGTGGCTGTTCCACTGGATGTCTTAAGGTGAACGCACCAATTTGTAAGTCGCTCTGGATAAGAGCGTCTGCTAAATGACTTAAATGTAAATGTAAATGGAGGAGAGTGAACGTGACACAGAGCACAGAGACACGGGGCTCGTACCTAAAAGAGGGGCTACTTCGGTCACATGGACGTGGTTTGGGTATGAAAAGTCTGACATGGACCAGAAAACCGTCCTCTGCAAAATATGCCGCAGACCGGTCCCAACAACAGGCTCAAACACCACTAACCTCTTTTACCACCTACGCAAGAATCATGTCAAACAATACAGAGAGAGTCTACGGATGAGACCCAAAAAAGTACAGTCGAGTGCTCAAAACAAACCCCGACTCAGACGTTGCAAGAGGCTTTTGCCCGCGGCACACTATATGGCAAAGAATCACGAAGATGGAAGGAGATAACAGCTGCCATTACAACTTACATCTGCAAAGACATGGCCCCAGTTTACATGGTCGAGAAACGAGGGTTTCGTGAGTTGGTGCTGACACTCGACCCAAGATACCAAATGCAAATTGATATGTGACACGTATTAATGCCAAAATAACATGCAAAACAGGCAAGCCCCCCCAAAATAATATATATTTCAGGCCTATATTTATTTTGTTTTCAACTATATTTGAAATGTTTTCTATTTACCTTTTAAGATTTTATACAGTAATATTTTATATTTTGTTACATGCTTCATAGAAAATGTGCACAAAGGTTCTAAATAAAAGGAGAAATAATCAAATATGAGTAAGTACCTTTTATTTGTTGAGTATAATTCAAAATGTAATAAGAAATAGGCCTTTACATGTGGTCATTTTATATAAACTACTTATTCATTGAATTTACAGAAAATGTGATATATCGTGATATGTATGTTATTGGGATATGAAATTACCAATATCGGGATATGAGATTTTGGCCATATCCCTCAGCCCTACCCTGCGCCCGTGCATCAATGACATAACGGTGAAGAACCGCTACCAGCTCCCACTCATCTCCTCTGCCTTAGAGCCGCTCCAGGGGGCCACCATGTTATCCAAGCTGGATCTACGGAACGCCTACCACCTGGTGCGGATATGGGAGGTAGATGAGTGGAAGACTGCCTTCAACACGGCCAGAGGCCACTACGAGTATTTGGTCATGCCATTAGGCCCCCTGCTGTGTTCCAAGCTCTGGTAAATGATGTTCTCCGCGACATATTGAATCGGTTCGTCTTCGTCTACATTGATGACATCCTCTTCTTCTCCCGCTCCGCATATAAAGCAGAAAGATGACTGTTTCCAAATAATCTGAAGGACAACAACAATATTTGAATCCCAAAATTGTCTGTCTGACCGACCGCAACATGAAAAATGCTGATTGTACAATGATCTCTGTCAGACCGCAGGTCCTGCCGTCATCCCGCAAAAATGCAGCCCTCTACCCTGGCTGTCGCTAACGGATCCAATTTATGCACGCCTAACCGCTGTGTCAGATTTTCCCCGCACCATTCACATATATAAACACATATAGTCCAATACACATACACAACCAAATACTCCACTCCTCTTTAGCTCAAAAGGGAAAATATTGATGTGATTTTGACCAGTGTAGGAAGGATTGAAGCTGGTGAAACAGAATTCTCAGCAAAAATGTCTAATGTCATTCCAATGCTGTTCACTCACAACATTATGCACTAGTTTGGAAAACTTGGAAATCTTCCATGTTCCACATGAAACACAAATTCATCTATAAAAGTGGAACTAGTCACACATTAGGACCTGTCAAGAGGCAGGAAACAATTTGCGCCAGGCTTCAACATGTCTTCACTAAAAATAACCACTTGCATCTGCAATTTATCAAGTGTCTTTTCTAATCTAGTGAAAATAGGATTGCAACTGATGTTTATTACTGTTTAATCGAAAAAAGAACAGCCTTGTTTAACAGACAGGAAATGAATGGTTTTCAGAAATAGCACAAAATCCTCCTGTAAAAAAAGCTGCCAAACAGCTTGGTTTTAACACAGACCATTAAATGTTTGCTCTCACCTTGCTGAATGTCCTTCATTTCCAGGTGCAGACTTGAGATGAGGATGCCCACTGCTTGGGAACGTTTCCCATCCAGCAGCTTGATAATCTGCAGGAGAGACATACCGGTAAACGTCTTAACTTAATCACAGTGAGAGCGAGAATAATATTGGCATTATATATCCTTTATTTGATCACCATATCCATTTGATTCAAGTGGCACCGTTTATACAGTTGAAAAGATCCAGACCTACAGTTCATTTAAAAAAATGCAATTAAGATTGATTATAATATGATATGCTGTACACACTGTAAGTCATCCACTGTCTTTTTCCCAGAGAGGCCAAAGGAAAGTATCACTTAGTCACCTCCCAGAGCCAGACCACTTGAAGATAGATTGACTCTGGGTGAGGACAGAAGAAGTGCTCTAAAGAAGAGTAACATATAACATACTAACATCTCTCTGGAGTGTCTGGATTGACCCTAAAGCCAGACTCATCTACACAATGTCATAATCCTTTACGGTCCATGTAACAGGCAGGGATTGAGTAAGGATAGAAACCCACAGGTTTCAGCATGCCTTATCAAATGGCATCCCTAACAGTACAGAGCACAGAGTACAGAGAACAAGTCCCCCTGTAAAAGTGCATTAATTATATAGTAGGGCCCGGGACAATATCAGTATCACGATACTCATTTGTATCGTGGCAAAGAAGCAAAACACAAAGCGGATTTGATTTCTTTAGGAAAACAGCCCTACTGTTGGAAACAAACGTCATTATGTTGTCATCCAGAGTCACATTTCCTAGCTGTATAACACATTATTTTACATAAAGCAGGTTTTTAAAGGACCACAGAGTTTGGTCTGCTTCTTGTTTTCATTTTTACCATAAAAACAAACATCACAATACTGTGACAGCCCTACGATATAGTCAAAAATATGAAGTCACAGGAAAGTAAAAAAGTAAACCATTAAAAGGACATATTTTCAGTGTGGAAGAGCAGGCAAGGTTTTCTTTATAACAAACTATAAATTCACAGGATTTTTATTTGTGCCTACACATGGTCACAATTACTTATGACTGAATTACCCATAAAGCTAGAAACAGTTTTGGCAAGGTAAAGCCCAGCTCTAAAACTTAATGTCTCAGCCTTCTTCATTAGGTAACACTGGCCGTTATTACTGCATCTCAGCTACTGGGCCATCCAGTGGGAACCAAGGAGCAGAAGCCTTAGAAGTGAGTATTGCGTTACAGAAGGTAAGAGTGCATGCTGCTTCCACGTCCATTACTAATATCACACTGGGGATCTCCTGTACAGGGACATGAGAGGGGCGCAGGCAGAGTGAGAGGCTTTTCCAACACCTTTAATGAACTGCACTGGTTGGGCCACACTAAAAGCCTTCCAGGAACCCTGGCCACTCGCTGTGGCTCCAGAAGCACCAATTAGCCCGACCAGTTAACTTAATGAGAAAAGACAACTGATCTGGAGGAACAAGCCTGGATGCTTACTCTCAGACACGCAAGGAAGGAACCTGCTGATGCTAAGAGCTCTCTGTTCGCAATCCATGACAAGTATGTATCAAAAGATAACAGCTACCTCCAGTGGACACTGGGAGAACTACCCACCAATCCAAGCCAAGGTGAAGTCCTTCCAGCAGACCAAAAAACCCCCACTTGAAATAGACTGGAGACATTGGTTTGACATTGAAATGAAGATTGAAATAACAAAAGGAAGACAGTGGTTTGAGAAGTTGCAGGTGGCTGGTGTTGGGGAGAGGGCACCAGGTTCAGCAGAGAGCTGATAGTTTATACAGCCATGGCTGAGGGGGCAGGCAGCTATACGGGTGACTGCGAACCAACCATGTCTGAGTTCACCCACCCTGGAGATACGTTACAATAACAAATGGATCAAGAGAGCTCATAAATTACCACCTCCAATGAACGCTCAACATCTCCACACAACGTTCTGCACTCTCCATGTGTTAATCTTACACCCACTCTCCCACGTCACACTCAACACACAAAAATTGCTTTTAATAAACCTCAGTGTGAACGACCATAAGTCATCTCTAAAGACGTAGGGTCTGAACAAATTAAAGCCACTGTTTGTTTTACAGCAATCCATGGTGTACAAACTGGATAGGAGCTTGATTCGTGTGGGTGGTGGGAATTGCTGTGTAATGTTTACGCAGGCCGTATTACTGGTGTACACGTGGGGCGGCGGGCGCGGGGGGGTATGGTGAGGGGGACAGCCTGCCGGTCCTGGCACAGTAAATCCTGTCGGGTGTAATCTAAACAGCCCCCACGCTGTGGCTCGCTGGGTTTCCTCATCTCATCTCTGTAGCACTCCACATCGCTCCTGCAGCTCATATCATCACACCCAAAATGCAGCGACACGCGCAGCCTCTCCTCTCCACTTTAAACGCCCCCACAGGTGTTCTCTCCTCTCCATTGCTCTCCTCCCGCCTCAGTGTGGAACCGAGTGGAGCCACATGCCTACAATTACCCCCAGTCTGGTGTAGAGTAGCCTGGGCGGCCGTGGAGTGTGGAGGCTGAAAGGGAGCTTATTCCCCTGCATGTCATCTCTGCTGCTTTGATATGATAATCAGTGGCGCGAAAGGAAAGGCATCCAGATTAAACAGCAGCTTTCATTTGTATTGGACACATGATAATCAAATCTAATTTTATTGGTCACATACACATGTTTAGCCCTGTACGTACTCATTCCACCAGACCCTTTTCTCCAACACTGATGGTCCTGTGTGTGGAGCTGTCCTTAACAAGGGAGGTGAGTAAAGTGACTGATCTCCATAATGCACACATACATTCCAGTAATTTCCCTCTGACTGGGATCACAGGCGTTAGCTGATCTGGCAACACTTTCTAGAAAAGTAACAAGTGCGATAGGCATGTATAGCTGTACTGTCATCACATACACCATTGTGCCCTACAGCCAACATGCTTAGTGCACTGAAAACCATAACGTGTGCAGTGTAGCTGCTCTTCATAAATTGATAGAGATAATTACTGGGCAGAGATTAACTGACTTGTCTCTGTGTTGTGTCATATCGGTGTGGTGGTGAGGCCAGGACAGGACTATTGGCTTGTCAGATTACCTCTGGGGCAGATATTGCAGAGTAAGGCAAAACAGCGCTCTTCATTGACCCTGTGTCTCCGCAGGCCCAGTCTGGCTCTGTCTGTTAGCTAGCTAGATGACAGTCTGCTCTTCTCCTTTCCATCCCCCTCTCCTTTCCCCTCTCCTCTTTCCCGCCATCCTCCTCTCTCCATCCCCCTCTCCTCTTTCCCTCCATCCTCCTCTCTCCAGCCTCCCTCTCCTCCTCCCTCTCCATCCCCCTCTCCACTGACCTCTTCACTTTCCTCTCTATCCCAGTTTCCTCCCTCCTCCTTTGTCCAGTCAGAGCCCGTTGTTCTGGGAATCTATCAGCAAATGATGATTCAGAGAGTTTGAACGTTGGTAGTATAAACTTTTAGGGATAAAAGATGAAGAAGTAAACAAGTTACTTTTGTTTAGCTGACCTTTCTAAAAGTGTTGGACTGCCAAGGGGCTGTAGCCAACCTTTTCCACAGTTGGTAGCGTCTCCCAATAATCATAGCTGAACCCAGGCTGCTCTCTCTGGGCTGAGTATTGTAACCCATGGCTCAAAGCACAATATATATCTATACCACATATTGTCTCTACCATCTCAAATAAGAATGACAAAATCAAATGTTAGTTCATGTAGTTTTCACAAAGGAGAAGTATCCCCCTTTCTAATGGGTTATGTGCCATTGGGTCTGCACAGCTCA
The DNA here is from genome assembly GCF_034236695.1 of Oncorhynchus nerka. Lineage (NCBI taxonomy): Eukaryota > Metazoa > Chordata > Actinopteri > Salmoniformes > Salmonidae > Oncorhynchus > Oncorhynchus nerka. The sequence goes on from NC_088407.1 coordinate 59,308,485, forward strand.
GGCCAATTCTCAGGGCCCATGCTGTAGTCAAGTCCAATGCTGCAACTCTGCACTTCCGCAGCCATGTGTGTCAGCGCTCCCACTGCCCCCATGGCCCTAAGTGTGGCGTCCAAGCAGATAAAATCAGCCATTGTACCAGACTGTCCCCTTCCCAATCCATACACATTCTGATCAATCTGTCATGGCTCCAGTCCACTCTAGAGGCCTCAGTGTGGGTGAGTGTGTGTGTCCATCTCTAGTGCTCTCCATCCAGTCTGGTCACTCTGAACCCATCAACTGGCCCAATATTTGATCAAGCTCAGCCAACTGTCTCCTGTCTCCCTGACCCTGCCTGCAGGGCTGGCCCCTAATTCAGCCTCCTAGCTCACGTTGATATCTGACTCAGCTGCTTTCCCAGTAAGCATCTTTTGGATGTCTTTTCCAGACATTGATTTCAGGTGCATTTTAGGTGCTGATTGAAAGGCGAAAATACTTATTTTCCGGACGTCGAAAATATGTACTTTTCGAATGTTGAAATCAGGTGCATTTCACATGCTGAATGAAAGGTGAAAATACGTCTTTTCAGGATGTAAAAAATATGTATTTTCCAGACGTTGAAAATACGTCATTTACAGATGTTGAAAAGACATGTTTTTCAGTCATTGATTCTATGGCCAAATTTCAACTGCATATTTACATGATCAATGAAGTAAGCAATATATCACAATAATACTTTCTCAAGTCTCCTAAGATAGGAAAGAGGAGCCAACTGAAGACTGCAACAGAATGCTTTATTGCTCCCACTGTCACATGCACATACAGTATGTAAGCTTTTTCAAAAGCTTTAAAACGGGCAGTGATGATGTTCAAAGAAGTCCAACCCACAGAATAAACCAACAGACCACTTCAACTACAATAACATTTCAGTAACAGTTACAGATTTTTGTTGTTGTTGCTGTGACTGTGATATGTTGTTGTTTATCTACCTCAGTTGAATGCACTGACTGTACGTCACTTTGGATAAGAGCGTCTGCTGAATGACCAAAATGTAAATGTCAAAACAAGCATTTCAAGAGCCCCGCCCCTAAACAAGTTCAAATTTGAACCAAATCTGTTTCACAAGTTTGAACATCACAGGACAGACAGTACAGCACAGATTAGTACATCAGAACACAGTAGAGCTACAGTAAGGTACGGTACAGGACAGTAAAGTTTAATTCAGTAGAGTAAAGTACAGTACAGTGCAGTTCAGTAGAGTAGGGAGGAAGTCGAAAGGATATTTTTTCTTCATAAATAACAACTGTTTTTCTGCATCAAGTGTGAAGGAAATCTCGAGCTTTTGCTCACCTGATATAGAATACCTCATGGTAAGCTGCAGACCCTTTATCTACCAAGAAAGTTCTCAAGCCAACACCACTCTGGCACTCAGCGAACTGTATGGGGCCATAAACAAACAAGAACCGGCTCACCCAGAGGCAGCGTTTCTGGTGGGCGGTTACTTTAACGGGGGGAGACGTTAAACCATCCTACCTCACTTCTACCAACACGTCTCCTGCGCCACTAGGGGCGCTAAAAATCTAGACCACTTTTATTCTACCCACAGAAACGCATACAAGGCCCTCCCTCGTCCTCCCTTTGGCAAATCTGACCAACAAAAAGCTCAAACAGGAAGTACCAGTGATGCACTCAATACAGAAGAGGTCGGATGAAGCAGACGCAAGACTACAAGACTGTTTTTCTAGTACAGACTGGGATATGTCCTGGGATTCATACCACAACAGTCATGGGCTTCATCAATAATTGCATAGGTAATGTCGTCCCCACAATTACTATAAGAACGTATCTGAACCAAAAACTATGGATTACAAGCAATATCAGCTATGGGGTAAAAGCCTAGAGCTACCGGAAACAAGGATTCAGACATGGATGGATAGAAAGAAGCCCTCTACGACCTCCAACAATACATTAAACAAGACATTTAACATTACACTAGAGTGTGATGGGACAAGAACATCCCAGCCAGCCAAACCCTCCCCTAACCCAGGCAACGCTGGGCCTCGTGGGTCTCCCGGTCACGGCCGGCTGCGACACAGCCCGGGATCGAACCCGGATCTGTAGTGATGCCTTAGACCCGCTGCACCACTCGGTAGACCACAGCCCACTTTTCTATGCTCAAGGGGAGAGAGAGACAAATAGCTAGACTGTTTTACTATTAAAGTCAATACTAGTATTGTTTTCAATTTCGTAAGTAGTTTATGTTTCTTAAACAGGCAAATCTAAATAGTAGGCTGGTGACTGGTGGTTACAAGGAAGCAAGATAGTCACTTGCGCGATGCGTAGCTTATGACTGGAGGCGGAGCCAGAGTGGAGCCTGCCTGCCCACAATCACTGTGTGTGCCAGGTGTGGCACGTCCTTCCCACTGCTAGAGAATAGAACCCTCGCTGCTCTGCGCACCCAGTGCTGCAAATATTCTGCTTATCATAGTAGCCTATCCAGTCCAAGTGCAAATACAAGTCACGAGAAGGTGAGTCTGAGTCACCAATGGTAAGGTCCAGGTCGAGTCACAAGTCATGAAAGTCCTGGATTCGAGTACTACAGCACTGGTACACTATTGTTTACTTTTCTTAACTGTACTCTATTGTATTGTACTGTACTGTACTGTGCTCCACTGTTCTGTGCTCTACTGTGCTGTACTGTGCTCTACTATATAGTATTGTACTGACCTCTACTGTCACGATCGTCGTAAAGCATACTCGGACCAAAGCGCACCGTGATATGGGTTCCACATGTTTATTCAATGAAACGCACAAAAACATTAACCTCTTGCGTCCCCCCGACACGCAGGCGTCCCATCTAGACATCTGGAAATGCTACGCTAAATGCTAATAGCACTCGTTAAAACTCAAACGTTCATTAAATCACACATGCAGGGTACTGAATTAAAGCTACACTTGTTGTGAATCCAGCCAACAAGTCAGATTTTTAAAATGCTTTTCGGCGAAAGCATGAGAAGCTATTATCTGATAGCCTGCAACACCCCAAAAGACCCACAGGGGACGTAAACAAAATAATTAGCATAGTCGGCGCTACACAAAACGCACAAATAAAATATAAAACATTCATTACCTTTGACAATCTTCTTTGTTGGCACTCCTAGATGTCCCATAAACATCACTATTGTTTTTTTCCCCCGATTAAATCGGTCCATATATAGCCTAGATATCGATCTATGAAGACTGTGTGATCAAGGAAAAAAACATTGTTTTATAACGCAACGTCATTTTTTTTAATTAAAAAAGTCGACGATAAACTTTCACAAAACACTTCGAAATACTTTTGTAATGCAACTTTAGGTATTAGTAAACGTTAATAATCGATCAAATTGATCACGAGGCGATGTATATTCTATAGCTGTACGTCTTGAAATAATGTCCGGGTAAATCTCAACCAAAATATCCGGTCGGAGACCGGAAGAAATGGGCTGTCTCTTGTTCGTTTGACCAAGAAACAAAGCCCAGGCAAATGACAAGACTGTTGACATCGTGTGGAAGCTGTAGGTATTGCAACCTTGGCCCCATTTAATGTGGTTTCTATTCAACAATACGTTCAAGTGGCGCATTGATATATTTTCCCATTTTCAGTGATCAGATTTTCCTGCGCTTTTCGATGAAACGCACGTTCTGTTATAGTCACAGCCGTGATTTAACCAGTTTTAGAAACGTCTGAGTGTTTTCTATCCACACATACTAATCATATGCATATACTATATTCCTGGCATGAGTAGCAGGGCGCTGAAATGTTGCGCGATTTTTAACAGAATGTTCGAAAAAGTAGGGGGTAGGATCAACAAACGAAATGTCACATTCTGGAGTGCTCACAGGCAACAACACAAAAACAAGATCCCACAAAACACAGTGGGGAAATGGCTGCCTAAATGTGATCCCCAATCAGAGACAACGATAAACAGCTGCCTCTATTTGGGAACCATACCAGGCCAACATAGAAATAAAACAACCTAGATTACCCACCCTAGTCACAACCCGACCGAACCAAAATAGAGAATACAAAGGCTCTCTATGGTCAGGGCGTGACATCTACACTGCTTTTATTTAGTGTACTGTGTACTGTACTGTAATATTCTGTACTCTGCTGTGCTCTACTGTGCTGTATTGTACTTTACTGTGCTGTCCAAATGTGTGAAACATACACTGGGGCAAAAAAGTATTTAGTCAGCCACCAATTGTGCAAGTTCTCCCATATAAAAGATGAGAGAGGCCTGTAATTTTCATCATAGGTACCCTTCAACTATGACAGACAAAATGAGAAAAAAATCGAGAAAATCACATCGTAGAATTTTTAATGAATTTATTTGCAAATTATGGTGGAAAATAAGTATTTGGTCAATAACGAAAGTTTATCTCAATACTTTGTTATATACCCTTTGTTGGTAATGACAGAGGTCAAACGTTTTCTGTAAGTCTTCACAAGGTTTTCACACACTGTTGCTGGTATTTTGGCCCATTTCTCCATGCAGATCTCCTCTAGAGCAGTGACGTTTTGGGGATGTTGCTGGCCAACACGGACTTTCAAATCCCTCCAAAGATTTTCTATGGGGTCGAGATCTGAAGACTGGCTAGGCCACTCCAGGACCTTGAAATGCTTCTTACGAAGCCACTCCTTCGTTGCCCGGGCGATGTGTTTGGGATCATTGTCATGCTGAAAGACCCAGCCACGTTTAATCTTCAATGCCCTTGCTGATGGTAGGCTTTGTTACTTTGGTCCCAGCTCTCTGCAGGTCATTCACTAGGTCTCCCCGTGTGGTTCTGGGATTTTTGCTCACCGTTCTTGTGATAATTTTGTCCCCACGGGGTGAGATCTTGCGTGGAGCCCCAGATCGAGGGAGATTATCAGTGGTCTTGTATGTCTTCCATTTCCTAATAATTGCTCCCACAGTTGATTTCTTCAAACCAAGCTGCTTACCTATTGCAGATTCAGTCTTTGGTGGCTGACTAAATACTGTTTTGCCCCACTGTAGATGTCTATGATTGTTTTAGATTTGGTCCGTACCAAAAATCTACATCCAGTCTGAACAGGACCCATTTTTTTTCATGATTTCTCTCAACCAATAACTATTACCAGGTTTCGTAAGAAAATGACTATTAAACTTAGTCAAAAGGACAATCAAAAGAATATTCCAAATCAAGGAGTAGGACAGTTTAGTCTACAGCTGATTGTGAAGTGTAAGCAGCAGCTAAAGGTGGATCCTACCCAGCTGTGTTTCTATACACAGGGCCAGGGAGAGGAGAGGAAAACTGAACTCACTGCCACCTGATAGCCTAGTTTGATGTACCACAAGAGCTTCCTACACCAATCACCATGAATTGGACAGTCGGGAGGAAGACGAGAAAAGAGAGGGGCGCGATTTACTCCTGGCAAATTTTGTGTTGTTCCTAGATTAGACTCCATGTAAATGCTAGGATACTTGTTTATGTGGGTCTACTTGGGCTAACTCAGCAGAGCTCCTAATGGAATGTTCCAGAGGTAAGTGGTCTAGGGTTGGAGAATAAGGTATAATCTGCTGACACCATTGTATTCATTCAGCAGATGCTCTTACTGGAGTAACATAGTAATAATGTCCTCAAAAAATGTATTACGTCAATATTTTCTTCCTGACTACCTAATCTCAATAACTCCTAATACTGACGACGAAACTACAGTAAAGGAAATCTTCATTCAAATGTGCCACTAGGGCCCTTGTGTAATGGACATGACAGGTCTGAGAAATACGACTCCATGTCAAATGGAGTGTGTCATCGTTTCTGGTGACAGCTTTAAAGCTACAGTGTATGGGTCCCTGCATGGAAAGTCTAGTAGCCCTCATCACCTTCCAAACCCAAGACACTTGAAATTCTCCTCCTAAGAGAGGAAAAACAGCACGAGCCAAGACAATATAATAACAGTAGCACGGGGGAGGGAAAAGAATGGATGAGATTTCAACTAACCTTCTTAGTCTTGGCCTTCTTCTCATAGCTGTCTGAAAGGGGCTTCTTCTTCGGCTGCAGAGTGGCCTTGGAGAACAGGTCCTCAAACTCCTTGGTGTCTACGATATCTGGCTCCTCCAGTGAACCCCACAGTGTATTATTACTGGAAACAAGAGACAGACTATTAGTCTGGGGCTGGGGGAGAGATACACTTCCATACGTTGAGGAGCACCACAGTTCAACATAAAACCCTTTTCAATAACAATGTTACTGTGATGTCAGGAGACTGTTATGGGGACTGTTACGGGGGTGACTTGGCGCCGGAAAGGAAGACTGACATTTTACGTGCCCCCAACCGATTGTGTTATTTTGTTTGTTTATTTGCGTTGTTTGTAACTTATCTTTTAAACTTATTTTGTACATAATGTTGCCACTACCGTCTCTTATGACCGAAAAGAACTTCTGAACATCAGGACTGCGATTTCTCACCACGGACTGGAAGAATATTTCTTTTCCTTTAACGAGTGTGACGAGCCTGACACAAATTATTTACTGCTTTCTCAGGAATAGGCCCAGATCCCTGTGATTTGCATGATAAGGAGGCGGAGAAAAGGGGCGGGAGCGCGGAGTGCCTTCTGAGAATTCGTAGGTGTTTGAATAAACCACCACTTCCTTCCATTCTGCTAGCAAACGTACAATCTTTGGATAATAAAATCAATGACCTATGTGGAAGATTAAATGACCTACGGGACATTCAAAACTGTAATATCTTATGCTTCACAGAGTCGTGACTGAACGATGACACTACCAACATACATCTGGCTGGTTATACGCTGTAGTGGCAGGATAGAACAGCGTCGTCTGGTAAGACAAGGGGCGGCGGACTATGTATTTTTGTAAATAACAGCTGATACACAATATCTAAGGAAGTCTTGAGCTATTGCTCACCTGAGGTAGAGTATCTCATCATAAAATGTAGACCACACTATCTACTTAGAGAGTTTTCATCTGTATTTTTCGTAGCTGTTTACATACATAAAGACTGAGGCTGGCACTAAGACAGGATTGAATGAGCTGTATTCCGGCATAAGCAAACAAGAAAACGCTCACCCAAAGGACGAAGCTCCAAGTAGCCAGGGATATTAATGCAGGGAAAATTAAATCAATTTTCCTAAATTTCTATCAGTATGTTAAATGTGCATCCAGAGGGAAAAAACTTTGGACAACCTTTACTCCACACATAGAGGCGCATACAAAGCTCTCCCTCGCCCTCCATTTGGCAAATCTGACCAGCAAAAATTAAAGCAGGAAGCACCAGTGACTAGATCAATAAAAAAGTGGTCAGATGAAGCAGATGCTAAAGTTACAGGACTGTTTTGCAAGCACAGACTGGAACATGTTCCGGGATTCCTCCGATGGCATTGAGGAGTACATCACATCAGTCATTGGCTTCATCAATAAGTGCATCGATGACGTCCCCCCCACAGTGACCGTACGTACATACCCCAACCAGAAGCCATGGATTACAGGCAACATCCACACAGAGCTAAAGGCTAGAGCTGCCGCTTTCAAGGAGCGGGACTCTAACCTGGAAGCTAATAAGAAATTCCGCTATGCCCTCCGGCGAACCATCAAACAGGAAAAGTTTCAATACAGGACTAGGATCGAATCGTACTACACCGGGTCTGATGCTTGTCGGATGTGGCATGGTTGCAAACCATTACAGACTACAAAGGGAAGCACAGCTGAGAGCTGCCCAGTGACACAAGCCTACCAAATGAGCTAAACTACTTCTATGCTCGCTTCGAGGCAAATAACATTGAAACATGCATGAGAGCACCAGCTGTTCCAGCGTGTGATCACGCTCTTCGCAGCCGATGTGAGTAAGACCTTTAAACAGGTCAACATTCACAAGGCCGCAGGGCCAGACGGATTACCAGGATGTGAACTGTGAGCATGCGCTGACCAACTGGCAAGTGTCTTCACTGACATTTTCAACCTCTCCCTGTCCGAGTCTGTAATATCAACATGTTTTAAGCAGACCACCATAGTGCCTGTGCCCAAGAACACTAAGGTAACCTGCCTAAATGACTACCAACCCATAGCACTCACATCTGTAGCCATGAAGAGCTTTGAAAGGCTGGTCATGGCTCACATCAACACCATTATCCCAGAAACCCTAGACCCACTCCAATTTGCCTATTGCCCCAACAGATCCACAGATTATGCAATCTCTATTGCACTCTACACTGCCCTTTCCCACCTGGACAAAAGGAACACCTATGTGAGAATGATATTCATTGACTACAGCTCAGCATTCAACACCATAGTGCCCTCAAAGCTCATCACTAAGCTAAGGACCATAGGACTAAACACCTCCCTCTGCAACTGGATCCTGGACTTTCTGACGGGCCACCCCCAGGTGGTAAGGGTAGGTAACAACACATCCGCCACACTGATCCTCAACACAGTGGCCCCTCAGGGGTGCGTGCTCCATCCCCTCCTGTACTCCCTGTTCGCTCATGACTGCACAGCCAGGCACGACTCCAACACCATCATTACGTTTGCCGATGACACAACAGTGGTAGGCCTGATCACCGACAACGACGAGACAGCCTATAGGAAGGAGGTCAGAGACCTGGCCGTGCGGTGCCAGGACAACAAACTCTCCCTCAACGTGATCAAGACAAAGGAGATGATTGTGGTCGACAGGAATAATAGGAATGAGCACGCCCCCATTCTCATCAACGGGGCTGCAGTGGAGCAGTTTGAGAGCTTCAAGTTCCTCGGTGTCCACATCACCAACAAACTAACAAGGTCCAAGCACACCATGACAGTCGTGAAGAGGCCACAACAAAACATATTCCCCCTCAGGAGACTGAAACGATTTGGCATGGGTCCTCTGATCCTCAAACGGTTCTACAACTGCACCATCGAGAGTATCCTGACTGGTTGCATCACTGCCTGGTATGGCAACTGCTCTGCCTCCGACCGCAAGGCACTACAGTGGGTAGTGCGAATGGCATAGTACATCACTGGGGCCCAGCTTCCTGCCATCCAGGACCTCTATACCAGGCGGTGTCAGAGGAAGGCACAAAAAAATTCCAAAGACTCCAGCCACCCTAGTCAGAGACTGTTCTCTCTGCTACCGCAGGGCAAGTGGTACCGAATCTAGGTACAAGAGGCTTCTACCCCCAAGCCATAAGACTCCTGAACATCTAATCAAATGGCTACCCAGACTATTTGCAATGCCCCCCCCCCCCATTTACACCGCTGCTTCTCTCTGTTGTTATCATCTATGCATAAGTCACTTTAATAACTCTACCTACATGTACATATTAACCTAAAAACTCACCGGTGCCCATGCACATTGACTCTGTACCGGTACCCCCCTGTATATAGTCTTTTATTTTACTGCTGCTCTTTAATTACTTGATACTTATATTTCTTATTCTTATCTGTATTTTTTTAAACTGCCTCGTAAGTAAGCATTTCACTGTAAGGTTGCATGTGACTAATACAATTACATTTGATTTGATTTTACTTCTTGGGAAAAGTGGAATAGCTAGGGGACTTCTCAGTACAAATCGTCCTGTGCCAGAGATAAACAATGTGTGAAGCTGTTTATTTGATGTTTACTTGGGCTGTGCAGTGTTTACTTCCATATTTTGATTCAGGGCAGAAGTTTTCTGGAGTGAGAATTTGCAGAATGCAAAGAAAACCGACTTCAATTTCCGCTTTTTTAATAAAATGTCACATTTATGACTGAGGCTTCTGAAAATCGTATGATTCAAGTGTCACTGGGTTTGAGATGTGAGGTTCCAGCACTAAAGGAGCATTTCAAATAAACTACGAGGAAGACAGGACGTATTCTGTTTCCTCTGTTGCTGGGGAACGCTGAAAGCAAACAGAGAAGGAGTCTGATGATGTCTCTCTTTGTACAGAAGCCTCCCAGAGTTCATCCTTGCTCTGCCACCTTTACTTTCCATTCCTCTTTAAAATCATAGAAGAGAACTATCCCCTGGGTTAGACAGTGTGGCAGCCTCAGGCTCTGTTTGATAAGTGATCCGGCCGTCTCTGATAACACAGGGAGGGGAAGATGAAGTCCACCATAACTCAGTCTGTATATAGGCAAGGTCAGACAGCCTCACAGGCAACAGGTTCACTGAGAGAGGTTCATCAGGACCCACCTATGTGAGGCAGACTTACTGTACGTATAACACAGGTCATGTTAACTTTTCAATTAGAGTTTATCTACTGATAGTAATATGTAATGTTGCATGATTTAGCAACTTTCTATAAGGGATCCCTTTGTAAAATGTAATAGGCCTATTGCCTCTGTAGATGTACTGTATCCATACTGTATGGACTGTAGATATTAAAAAATATATATATTTTATTTAACCTTTATTTAAGTCAGATAAGAAAAAAATATTATTTACAATGATGGCCTACCCCGGCCAAACCCGGACGACGCTGGCCCAATTGTGCGCCGCCCTATTGGACTCCCAATCACGGCCGGATGAGATACAACCTGGATATGCCTTATCTGTGTTTGTGTTCATGAGTTTCTCTCTACTGTCAAGTCATGAGGTCAGGGTTTGGCCGGCCGGGGCTGACTCGTTCAGAAAGGAGACATTTTTATCACGGTGGAGACAAAGGAAACTCAACAAACAGATAAAAAATGGGTCCTCTGATCCTCAAGAGGTTCTACAGCTGCACCATCGAGAGCATCCCGACGGGTTGCATCACTGCCCAGTATGGCAACTGCTCGGCCTCCGACTGCAAAGCACTACAGAGGGTAGTGCGTACGGCCCAGTACATCACCGGGGCCAAGCTTCCTGCCATCCAGGACCTCTATACCAGGTGGTGTCAATTGTTAAAGACTCCAGCCACCCTAGTCATAGACTATTCTCACTGCTACCGCACGGCAAGCGGTACCGGAGTGCCAAGTCTAGGTCCAAGAGGCTTCTAAACACCTTCTACCCACAAGCCATAAGACTCCTGAACATCTAATCAAATGGCTACCCAGACTATTTGCATTGTCCCCCCCCCTTTCACGCTGCTGCTACTTTCTGTTATTATCTACACTATGCATAGTCACTTTAATAACTCTACCTACATGTACATATAACCTCGACTAACCGGTGCCCCTGCACATTGACTCTGTACCGGAACCCCCTGTATTTAGCCTTGCTATTGTTATTTACTGCTGCTCTTTAATTATTTGTTACTTTTATTTCTTTTTTAGGGGGGGGTGTATTTTTCTTAAAACTGCATTGTTGGTTAAGGACTTGTAAGTAAGTATTTCACTGTAATACTTTCACCTGTTGTATTTGGCGCATGTGACAAATACGATTGATTTGAAAATGTTGGCCAGCTGGTCATAGCTGAAATACCACAGCAATCAAACACATAGACAGAGACTCAATTAGAGTCGAGTGTGTCCATTTGGGCCCAATTTGCTATTGGCTACCCACAGCGGTGGGGAAAGTATCTGTCTGGGACAGCCAAGAGGCTTTATCCAAGAACATAATGATACTCCCAAAAATCTTCCCTTTAATTTCATACTGCCTTCACAGGGACCAATTCAAATAACTCCACGTAATGGGCTCTGACTGACTCCAGCAAACTGCAATGAATCAATGTTGAACATTTTTGGGAAAATACATCTACGTAAAGTCATCTACATCTACAAAGCCTTCCACAGCAGACAGCATTTATAATTGACTGGACCATGCATGTATTGACATGTAATCCCTGTAAAGCACAGTTAACTATATCTTCCCTATTACAGCTTCCTCATGAAGCCTGCTCTGTATATACAGCGAAATTGTGTGTATTTTGACATTTGTTCATTGACCTGGCCTTTTCGAAAGTGTACTGTATTTACCCTCATAATGTCTATCCAGAAACGTGTTACAGTTAATAGTCCTGTTTAATGCTGTTCAACTGTAAACTTTATAGCAGGCATGTAACCGCTGTGGCCCACTCAACCCTCCCCCATTAGCCAGGACCAGAGAGTGTGAACCACAAGTCAACTTCCTCTACCAATCCAGCCATAGAAATACAAGGCCATAAAGCCTGGCATCCAGCAGTACAAACCACAGCCACTGGAAATGTGCTGAAACATCTCACTTGGGCTCCTGTCCTCATCCAGGGTACTAGTGTAGGGGCGGTCAATCCAGCCTGATGTTTTACTGTATTAGAGTGTCTGTGTACCTGATGGAAGTGCCATAGTGAGGAGAGGGAGACAGAAGTGATAATACATCTTGTGAATGGGCTATAGAAGAAGTAGGTACTTATTGTCCTGGATCTGTATCCTGGTCCAGTATAGAGGCTTCATGGGAGTGGCCGGTTCCAACGCAGGCTTCCTTGGGGCCTTCTCTGCTGCCTGGCCGAACCCAAACCCAAATCCTCCCCCAGGAGGAGGAGGTGGGCCGCACCCAGGAGGAGGGGGAGGAGGAGGAGGGCCAGCTCCAGGTAACCCAAGGGGAGGGGGAGGTGGGGGACCAAAACCTGGGAGGGGGGGTGGAGGTGGTGGCCCCATGTTGCCAGGTAACGGGGGAGGAGGAGGTGGAAGCAGTCCTATTTGGCCAGGGAGGGGAGGAGGAGGGGGAGGAGGAGGAAGAGGAGGAGGAGGAGGAGGTGGGCCAGGCAGTCCTCCATGCAGACTCAGGTTGATGGAGTCCAGGTTGAGTTTCTTAGGCACGTTCTGGCTGGGGCTGAGACCAGACCGGCTGGCCTCACCCTCGGGGGTCCTGAGGAAGGTCTCCCTGTCTGTCTGGATGCAGACGTTACGGAAAGTTTTGGGGGGCAGGTCGTCCTCAGTGGACACACAGGTCTCGCGGAGCTTGCCCCTCTCAAGACCCTGGCTAAAGGCCTGGTAACGGTCTGTATGCATCTTGCTGATGACTCCCTCCAGCCGGGACACTGACACAGCATGCTCCCCACGCACCTGGAAGATTTGGAGCTCAAAGTCCGTCTGTGTGGAGCAGGAGCACAGAGACAAATCAGAAACATCCCACTCAGCCATATGAAACAGAATCACATAATGTTGGGCTCCACAAAGACCCCTGGGTGACTCAATGAGAGCATGTGAGGGAAAATGGCCATCGTTACCTTCATTTAATTAAATTAAGTGATTTATAACATCATGCCCACTCATTTTCATTCCAATCTTTCATCCCCAACAGAAAAGTACAAAAACTGACAACATAATGAAGAGCTAATAAGCTGGATGTTTATTGGAAGTTTCAAACATCAACATAATCCAGCCAAACTTGAGGAAAAGTGAAAAGGAAACCATTTTGCAATGTATCCGACACATGTTTCTTGTTAGCATGGGGGTCAGCAAGGAAAATGAATTGGGCACGTTCCTATCCTTTCTCATGGTTTAACTACATGTTTATGAGTGTCAATACGATGGCTTGATGCAAGGGATTAGAGATAGATGGCAGGATAATACACAGAGGAAGACCTCTACACCCAGAGGATGTCATCTATAACTGCTGAATCAGCACTGCTTTAATAATAGTCATTTTCAGACACACTTTCCAGAGACAATTTGCTCAGGTAAGGTTGTTGTTCAGAGAAATTGTTCCATAAATATGGTTAATAATCTGCTCTATGACCCTCTTATTCGTCTCAGGCTGTTCTTGGAACACAGAGGAAACATAACAAATAAATGTGACTACTCCTCTGAGACCTGTGAGAAACTATTTAAAATACTGCTTTCAATTGCATCACCTTGGCACTGGTGGCTCAGTTGAACAAACAATGCATTATGGTGCTTCAGCAACAGAGCGGAATCTGCTGAGTTTAGAGGGTGAACTATAAACTAGATCTTACAAGAAATAATGGAGACATTTCCCGTTGGAAAGAGACAGGCCAGTAAATGAGATCTTTGGGTGCATCCATGTTGTAAACTGTGATCTTATGTCATATGAGGAACTGCCAGGAGCTTCACATCTGGAACACATCATGACATCACAGCTTCCTCTCTCAATGATGACCTCATATCAAATGTGGCTGGGATGTCACATTTAAGACAGGATGAGTCCTACTGTATTTGAGGACTATCATTCAAACACATGTATATCATTGTTGTGCTGTCAATATAAAACCTTGTGCCTGACAACAGTGTTATGCAACAAAAGTGTGAGCCAATTCATGAGATGCTTTGGTTGAAAGGACCATTTGAAGGAGTCAAAGGAGACACCAGACCCATTTAAGGCCAATAATATATTTAGATAGAAATGCAAGGCTGTCCATTTCCTATGGTGGTGAAGAGAGGTGTGTAACCACACTTTGGGCCATTGAGACATTCTCAGACATCAAGCCTGGAAAGTCCAGTCACTAAAGACAATAGTTGGCTTTGCTTCTGTGGCTGATTGGTGACATCTAGTGTCACTGAAGAAAACTGCAGTGTCCTGGGTTCATTAAGTATTAGTTACTTTGTTATTACATGCGGACAGTAGGACACGGTGAGGCAACTGCATTTGGTTGAAACAAACCCCAGCACTGAAATCAGTAAGAATGATATGTAGTGAACTGTTTAAAACAAAGAGGATAACTTACATGTAATTTCTCCAACTCCTCTTTGCATTCTCTCTTCAGCTGCAAGAGGGCAGCCTGGTGCTCTGGAAGGGAAAAAAGACATCCACTTACTATAGCTAGAACACATGACAATGTGAGCGCTCAGGACCTCAGACTGAAGGAAAGGTTCACCTTCCAATAGGACAATGACACTAAGCACACAGCCAAGACAACGCAGGAGTGGCTTCGGGACAAGTCTCTGAATGTCCTTGAGTGGAACAGCCAGAGCCCGGATTTGAACCCAATTGAACATCTCTGGAGAGACCTGACAATAGCTGTGCAGTGACGCTCCCCATCCAACCTGACAGAGCTTGAGAGGATCTGCAGAGAAGAATGGGAGAAAGTCCCCAAATACAGGTGTACCAAGCTTGTAGCGTCATACCCAAGAAGACTCAAGGCTGTAATCACTGCCAAAGGTGCTTCAACAAAGTACTGAGTAAAGGGTCTGAATACTTATGTAAATGTGATATTTCAGTTTTTTCGTTTTAATAGATTTGAAAATAATTCTACAAACCTGTTTTTGCTTTGTCATTATGGGGTATCGTGTGTAGATTGATGAGGGGAAAAAACGATTTAATATATTTTAGAATAAGGCTGTAACTTAACAAAATGTGGAAAAAGTCAAGGGGTCTGAATACTTTCTGAATGCACTGTATGCCATTAAAAGAGCTTATTTAGGAAACTAAACCAATCTGTTTTCAATGTCCTTCCTGTTACTGTAAAGGATACTGCATTTTCAAAGACTGCTTTATTTACTTTGCCTCATCATCTCACAGTAAACTACAGTAATATCACATATATATGGCCAGAGTATGTGAGAATAAGAATGTCTTCGACATTCGACAACCACATAAAAATATGTTTTTGTCAGCTAATTCTGCAGTGAACCATATAAATAGCTTCTGAAAGTATGAACAAGTTAGATACCTCAGCGGTAAAGCTATTAGAGCTAAACAATCTGCTGTAAAGGGGATATTACAGTATAATGTCTGGTGGTTAAAGTATTCAAGCAATTTGTGAGAACAAACCAATAATTATGCAGTTTCAAGGCTAGTATTCTGAGTAAAAGCACAAGAGTCAATGGTAGGCTTATGGCTCATGGTAAATGGTGTGTGTGCTGTGTGAAACAGCATGGGTGTGTGTCTACAGTAAATGGATGTGCACACACACATAAACATGCTCTTTGTTGTTTTTATCTAGCTACTTATCAGCTTGGACCTTTGCTCAGCCTTCCAAACTCCATGAGCAGTGAGATGGCCTGATATACCTGCCACATAATGTCTCTGCTACAGTACAGCAGGTTCTAGGCTGCACAATGTCTCTGCATCTAAGACATTAAGAGAAATGAGTATCTCCCTGTAACGTGGTTGGATCAGCCTATTTAGAGTCATGTGTGCCTTTACCCTATTTGTGTGAGTATTCTTCTTCAGCGAGAGAGAGAGAGACAGAGAGAGAGACAGAGAGATAGTGTGAGAGAGAGACAGTGTGAGAGAGAGAGAGAGCGAGAGAGAGAGAGAGAGAGAGAGAGAGAGAGAGAGAGAGAGGGAGAGACAGAGAAAGCATAGCCAGGCTGAGAGAGTGGCAGGCTCCCCAGCCCCAGCTTATCTCCAAACTACCTCCCAAAGCTCCACTATACCCTGTGATGCTAGCAGTCATCTCAACATACAGCAAGCAGCATTACCGTGGAGGAAAGGTTACAGTGAGTTCCTGCTTTAAAAGGATTTAAAGGGTTTTCTTACACCCTGTAACTGGGCTTAGCTGGCTGTACAGACACCAGCAGGGCTGCACTACTTGTTTGTATCACCTCTCAATTAGATTAACCAGTCAGGTTAAGTAAGGAGAGCACCTGCCCTGGATAAAACAGGGTGGAGGCACTCATGATCAGTAGATTATCTTATCTTGTGAAACGTAGCTAAGGCAGATAACAGCATACAGGTGTTTCTCAATAAGAGATTGTATGATATTGCAGAAGAGGTGTAGAGTAAGTGGAAAGCTCCATGATGGCACAGGTCCTTACCTGCCTCGGTGTACCTGAGCCCCACCTTCTCCTCCTCATCCTTGGGCTTGGGCGGGGGCCAGATGGCTTGGAGCCGCCCGGGGGTCCGGTCCTCACTGTCTGCAGGGGAGGTGACCTCAGACTGGGAGGAAAGACAGCAGATGATACCTCAGTTAACACAGAACATACATAGAAACTGTACACACTCTCCAAGGCTTACAGTACAGTCGGTGCCCAATCTGACTGAGAAGTCAACACGTGGTAAGATATGAGACCATCTCAAATCAAGACTATCCCCAAAGTTAATACCCTATGAGATAATATCACTTTAAAGTTACAAACATATTGGTTTAGTCCTGTCTGCATTGCATATGCCCAAGAAAACACAACATCGCTTTACATTCATGATCTGAGAAAAAAAAGAGGATGAATAGCGATCTCTAAAATACAACATACATACGGAATACAGCCTTGAGTTAGACACAAACAGTACATACGTTAGACTCTGCTGGACCTTTTTGCTCACTGCTGCTAGGAGACTTGGACGTTCTCTCACAGATGGATTTCAGCAGCTCCTTTTCACTTCTGTTATTTTCCTTGACAGCCTCTAAATCCACAGGCTCTTCTGTATCCTTTTTAGCAGGTTTGGACCTCTTGAAGGTGTCAAGTGTTGTGTGTGAAGCTTTCCTGCTGTCTGCTGGTGGGGTGATGGGGATGTGATCTGGACCCTTGTCTGTCACCCCCTCCTCCCTCCTCTCCGGGTCCCTGTCTGGGTCTGGCTTGTCCTCGGCCTTGGTCCCGTCTAGGTTGAGTAGCTGGCTGATCTGCTCTAAGAGATTACTCTTGGTCTCAGACACAGGTTTGGGCTCGGGACGTTTCTTGGGGGTGCTGCTACTGGAGGTGATCTGCTCAGGGAGGTTCTTGATTTTGTTGATGCTCTTCTTCAGGCTCAGCAGGGCCAGGTCAGTGTCTCTCTGTTTGATCTCAGACACTGTCTCCCTCTCCTCCCCCACAGCCCCCTTCTTCAGAACCCGCAGCCTGCTGAACAGGGCAGGAATTTCGAAGGAGGGGGCCTGGCAGGAGGCTGTGCCCCTGGTGGGAGACAATGTGGTGGAGGGCGGGTCTGTATCGGGCCTCCTAGTGGCAGGCATGTCGCCTTGGTCCCTGGGTGAGACAGAGACAGGAATGGCACTTGGCTGGCTGTCAACTGGGGACTTTCCAGGGACATGCGTGTCAGGCTGCTCCTCCAGGCAGTGGGAAGATGGCTCTGCTGCTTCAGGTGGCCTGGAATCAGAGAGGGCGGAAGGGGAGTCGAAGCAGGGAGCATGCTCTCTATGCTCCTCAGTTCCAGTGTTTTCCGACAATATTTCCTTCCTCTGTCCAGTATCTTGGTCCGCTGGCTGTCCTGACGGAAAGGCAGTGTTGTCTGCTGCTGCCTCCAATGTCTGGGGTTCTGAGGTCAAAGACAGGTTAAGAGGTGAAGACACTGCAGGGTTTCCAGCACACACGTCAGTTAGGCCCAATACCTCCTGGCTGATGCTGAAGCCTTTGGCTACTTTGTGGTGATGATGGCTGGACCCCTCTGCACCCATGGCTGCTGCATCCACACCCACCTCCACAGGCCTGGGATCAGTGGATAGGTACGTGCTGCAGCCGTCTCCAGGCACTTGTGGTTTGGAGACAGAGGAGAAGAGACCAAGATCTGTCCCACTGTCAGATCTGCCCATAATCCTTCCAGAGAACAGAACAGAGGAGTCTTTGAGGGATCTTTCCACAAGACTTTCTGGCTTGAACACAGGCAGCTCTAAGTCTGTATCAATGGCACCTCTCACTGGGCCAGCGGGTGGCAGCTGACCAATGTTATTATCGTTCACTGTCCACTGGTCATCGTCAGGTGGGAGGGACATTCCAGGGGTGTCATGCTTGTCTGATTGGCTGAGGCTGCTGATCCCCTCCTCATCTTCCATTACTGTGTCGCTGCAGATCTCCACCCTAGTGACCTGGACCAGATCTGGGTCGGCCATGGACACAGACACTTGGCCTGGGTTAGGAGGAGAGGTCACCGAGCTACTCTTCCTACTGGACTCATTCTCCCATGATTCCATCCTGTCCTCCGTATCAAGGAAGGTGGCCTCTCCATTATGAAGAACCTCACGCCTACCCCTCACATCTCCCCCCACTCGAAGTCTGTCGTCACTGATAACATCCAGAGCACTTTGATCATGAACCCCTGTGAGATAGTTATCTTCATCAGACAGGGTCCTGAAAGCCGTCAGCACCGCAGTCTCTCCCGCCAGCCTCTGAGGCTCAGGCTTGTCCCCACGTGTAAACATAGTGGAGATCTTACTGCGGAACGAACTGGATTGCTGCTTCCCCTGACCGTTAGAGCTATTACTTACACTGTCCATTTTCACAGAACCCTTAACTGTCATGTAGCATGTACTTAGGCCAGTGAACTCCTAGCCAGCAGGTAGAGGCTACCCGAGCACAATGTGTCCATTCAGGGTGTCACAAAAGGCTCATCTCTACACCAAGAGGAACCTCGACCTGCCAATTTGTGTTCCACTTCTACTGGTTTCAGTGAACAAAAAGGCCTTTGTGAGGACAAATCCCCTAGCTCTTCTTAACCTCTCCAGGAGGGATCCAGGTATAACCCCTGCTCTCCTGTAATCCTGTATGGCAACACAAGACCCTGCTGTGTTGCATATAGATCACTATCTCCAATCACAAACAGCCTCGACTCCACTGTACGTTAACTGTCACTTCCAGTGATGTAAAGCCGAGTGAAATTCCAATGACTTTCCCGGTCAAGTCAAACTGTTCAGAGGCAGGAAGCATGTCCTGGAATAATCTCCCTGGGAATCCAGGAGCAACTCATTTTCAGTTTCTCAAGAAAACATTAGAACCCGTTTTAAAAGTTATTTCAGGGTGGTCTGGAAGGTTCCATTTCCCCTCTATGTGTAGGTAGAGAGACCTGATTCAGAGCAACTGTCTGAGTTGCCCTCCTGGCGTGGTTCTTTCCCCTCTTTCCCTGTGTCTGTATGTGTACAGGAGAGCTCTGTGTTCCTGAGAAAAGCCTCCAGGTTGGAAATGGTTGAAAATGTGCCTTGAAAATGTGCCTCACTGGTCTACCCGGTCTGGCCCCGCCTCCCCCCTCCCACCCCTGCCCTGACTCGGAGGGATCTGTGGCGGCAAGCAGAACAGGTGTCTGATTAGTCCATCTTACTTCCGCAAAATATCAGTGACAGGTAGCTGGAGCTCTCTGTTGCTTAGCACTATCCTTTCTTAGTGTATTTTAAACAGAGTGGGGCTGCTAGCTAGTTAGCTAGCTAATCTCCTGGTTGGTTAGGTGGACGGTGGAGGAGGTCCAGCCCAGTGTTACAGCCGATAGTGCTCTCTATACTATTAATGCTTCAGCTGTGGGGATTAGTCAGTCTGGAACTGCTGCTGCTGCTGCCCAGCCCTGACCACCACTCCAGCACTGCAATCTTGTGTCGTCAGTAGCCTCGCTAACATCAAGGGGCTAACACTGCTACAGTTTGCTGAGAGGAAAATAGGTTTTGATTCCCTCATCTCAGAGTGTGAATGTCATTAGAAAAGATTAAGGTTGTCTTCACACTAAATCATAAACTGAACACATACATATACACACATTCGTTTTCTAGTACAGTGAGTTTATAGGAAGTTTACACAGACAAGTAACATTGTACTCTGTCTGTAGTCTACAAAGCCTGCTGCTTCAAATACGATGGGTTCAAAAATCTTTCAAGCACCATGCGCCCTTTATATGAACACAATGTGCACTTGACAGATCTTAGCACAAAACAGAGCACATAGGCCTGAAAAGTACTTAGTGAAATTAGGGCTACTTGTTCATTGAGCTTTCAGACGGAACTCAAAGCCCTAGTAAGGCCATATTTGGCCTTAGCAGCCAAAGTTCACTCCTACTGCATTCCTCCAGACACAGATTAAGAATGACAAATTGTTGTCAAGGTGATTTAGAGCCCCATACCAAACCAGACATGAGGTTTGAGTTCAAAGACAAAATGTTTGACATTAATAATACATACCTGTAATCATTAATAATCTATTAGATATTAAATAATCATATGTATAATGTATTAGAAAATAATATTGTATTTAAACATAATGTCTCTAACTGGGATTAAAATAAATCCACAGATTGTCAGTCAGAGGCTCTCAGTCAAGCCTGGAGCGAGGCGCCCTGAGCCCTGGCCCATTATGTAATAGCATTGGCTTTTAATTTACTCAGTGTAAATATATCAGCTAACCGCATAGCCAGGTCTCAGCTGGATTTACGCTGTACTGTGGGCTGAGAGGAGCTGAGTCACAATGACAGACAGTTAGAGGAGGGTCCTTTTTACAAATCCCACACTGATCACAATGACTTGAAAAACAAGTCACCCCAACGGAGTCCATGACTACAATGACAGCTTAGGCCACACCACAGATTGTCGGTATCTTTATGCTGAGACAGTCTACCACTAGAGGAAAAACACAACAGGGATTACTTTTGTTATGATATGATGGCTGCAACAGAGATCGAGGAGTGGCTGTTGATAACACAGCTATGCTACTCTGTCTGACAACCACACAAAACAATCTACTGTTGCTTAGCTTAGTCAAACAGCATGAGGGAATCTTGACAGACAGGCACAGTAATTGTTTAGTTGTTATAATTGATATGACCTTCTCTTGACACTTTACCCAAAATAATAGATGTGCTGGCAGGTGAGAGGTGGTGGTAAATCAATCTAGTTGAATTTGATGACTAGATACTGGGTCACCATGTTAACAGTAGATGTACCATCCTAGGTAAAACATTGAAACGTGACAATACTACCCTGCCTGTGACAAACAGCTGGTGTTTGGGTAGATTAAATATGTAGACTTTGTTTTTTGGGATCTCTCGCTCAGCTGTAGAGATGTTTGGCAAGCTCTGAAGAATCCATATGTTTGGTTTCAGTACAGAGTGAAAACACCTTGAGACACACTGTACCAACAGTAGGTTTTATATGTGTGTTAGCGTGTTTGGCAGACCCACACAAGTCAGGTGCCCTGGCCTGTAGCAAACACATAGTTGAGCTTCTTAGCTCTACTCACTAAGAGAAAGGGAGCTAAATACTGTGCATGACACAATCAATCCGCTTTAATATGGTTTACAGTGACTTGACAACTGGGCACTACACCCTTAGAAAGCATGTGCTATCTAGGGCTGCCCCCATAGGATAACTCATTAATGAACCCTTCTTGTTTCCAGGTAGAACCCTTTTGTGTACAGGTAGAACTATTTTGGCTTCCATGTAGAACCCTTACCGTGCTTCTACACCTGCATTGCTTGCTGTTTGGGGTTTGAGGCTGGGTTTCTGTATAGCACTTTGAGATATCAGCTGATGTAAGAAGGGCTATATAAATACATTTGATTTGATTTGATTACCACAGAGGGTTCTACAGTCGTGGCCAAAAGTTTTGAGAATGACACAAATATTAATTTCCACAAAGTTAGCTGTTTCAGTATCTTTAGATATTTTTGTCAAATGTTACTATGCTACATACATTCTCCAGCTGTTGAAAGAAAACAGAAGAAAAACAATTGCCTGTTTTTGTGCTTATTTGTCTAGTTGATTGAGGATACAGAGCAGCCCCACCTGCTCCAAACTGATGTTCTCTGGTAAGACTGGAGACAGTAGAACCAGAGTAGAGAGACAGAGCCATATTAAAGACCGTAGAGATCGAGACACATAGATCGGAAAGAGACACAGAGACAGTAAAGTGAATGGTGCTGTGTCTGTCGGGACAGGAATGAAGTCTCCACTGCCTGAGCAGGAAACAAAATGACATGTTTTAAGTAGGCCTCCCGATTGGCGCTGCATCGCAGTGCTAGAGGCGTCACTACAGATCCGGGTTCGATCCCGGGCTGTGTTGCGACCGTGAGACCCATGAGGTGGAGCACAATTGGCCCAGCGTCGTCCGGGTTAGGGGAAGGTTTGGCCGGCTGGGATGTCCTTGTCCCATCGCGCTCTAGTGACTCCTTGTGGCGGCCGAGCGCAATGCACGCTGACACGGTCGCCAGCTGTATGGTGTTTCCTCCGACACATTGGTGTGGCTGGTTTCCGAGTTAAGCAAGCAGTGTGTCAAGAAACAGTGCGGCTTGGCAGGGTCACGTTTCAAAGAATGCATGGCTCGACCTGCGCCTCTCCTGAGTCCGTACAGGAGTTATCAGTGTGTATAGATATCAGTGTGGATGACGGATCACCACCTCAAGCTGAACCTCGGCAAGACGGAGCTGCTCTTCCTCCCGGGGAAGGACTGCCCATTCCATGATCTCGCCATCACGGTTGACAACTCCATTGTGTCCTCCTCCCAGAGCGCTAAGAACCTTGGCGTGATCCTGGACAACACCCTGTCGTTCTCAACTAACATCAAGGCGGTGGCCCGTTCTTGTAGGTTCATGCTCTACAACATCCGCAGAGTACGACCCTGCCTCACACAGGAAGCAGCGCAGGTCCTAATCCAGGCACTTGTCATCTCCCGTCTGGATTACTGCAACTCGCTGTTGGCTGGGCTCCCTGCCTGTGCCATTAAACCCCTACAACTCATCCAGAACGCCGCAGCCCGTCTGATGTTCAACATTCCCAAATTCTCTCACGTCACCCCGCTCCTCCGCTCTCTCCACTGGCTTCCAGTTGAAGCTCGCATCCGCTACAAGACCATGGTGCTTGCCTACGGAGCTGTGAGGGGAACGGCACCTCAGTACCTCCAGGCTCTGATCAGGCCCTACACCCAAACAAGGGCACTGCGTTCATCCACCTCTGGCCTGCTCGCCTCCCTACCACTGAGGAAGTACAGTTCCCGCGCAGCCCAGTCAAAACTGTTCGCTGCTCTGGCCCCCCAATGGTGGAACAAACTCCCTCACGACGCCAGGACAGCGGAGTCAATCACCACCTTCCGGAGACACCTGAAACCCCACCTCTTTCAGGAATACCTAGGATAGGATAAAGTAATCCTTCTCACCCCCTTAAAAGATTTAGATGCACTATTGTAAAGTGGCTGTTCCACTGGATGTCTTAAGGTGAACACACCAATTTGTAAGTCGCTCTGGATAAGAGCGTCTGCTAAATGACTTAAATGTAAATGTAATGTAAATGAGTTGCAGCGATGGGACAAGACTGGATATCACGAAATTGGGGAGAAAAGGGGTAAAAGTATCAACAAAAATATGTTTTGTATTATTTATGTAAGTAGGTCTTTCCAGGGCCTTCCAGCTGTACACGGGACAGACCTTTTTTCCTCTGAGCAGCTGTTTGTGCTGTTTCAATTGAACCTATTTGTTTCTGCCCATGCCCAAGTCATCCTACCTAGTTTGGTGACAATCTGTGTGAGGGAACATCCTGCCTTTGTTTTTAATTATTGAGCCTGGGTCACTCTATCCTCCTGAGGATCTTCAGTTTGGAGTTACACTCGCTGTTTGGTTTTATGTGTAAAACCTGACTGATTCACTGACTCCTCCTCCTCCACACCAAAGACCATAACCTCAGGGCTCTCTCTCTTTCACTGCTACTGTCGCAATCTATTCTGCAGTGATAACCAGAAAACATAGTTCTGGGTGCTGGAACTGGAGCTCCCAAAGCTGCCTGACATAGACTCTTACATTCAATTCAAAGGGCTTTATTGGCTTGGGAAACATATGTTTACATTACCAAAGCAGGTGAAATAGACAAAAAAGAAAAGGGAAAATAAACCATGAACAGTAAATATTACACACACAAGTAAAAACAATATGTATAGACATTTCAAAGGTTGTTGGCAGTGTTGTAACAATGTACAAATAGTTGAAATATGAAAGGGAAAATAAATACCATTAAATAAAGGTTGTATTTACTATGGTGTTGTCGCTCCACTGGTTTCCCTTTTCTTGTGGCAACAGGTCACACATCTTGCTGCTGTGACGGCACACTGTGGTATTCCACCCAATAGATAGGGGAGTTTATCAAGATTGGATTCGTTTTGAAATTCTTTGTGGATCTGTGTAATCTGAGGGAAATATGTGTTTCTAATATGGTCATACATTGGGCAGGAGGTTAGGAAGTGCAGCTCAGTTACCACCTCATTTTGTGGGCAGTGAGCACATAGCCTGTCTTCTCTTGAGAGCCATGTCTGCCTATGGCGGCCTCTCTCAATAGCAAGGCTATGCTTACTGAGTCAAAGCTTTCCTTACGTTTGGGTCAGTCAGAGTGGTCAGGTTTTCTGCCACTGTGTACTCTCTGTTTAGAGCCAAATAGCATTCTAGTTTGCTCTGTTTTTTTGTTAATTCTTTCCAATGTGTCAAGTAATTATCTTTTAGTTTTTCTCATGATTTGGTTGGGTCTGATTGTGTTGGTGTCCTGTTTATCTCTCTGTAGGTGTGGGCTTTGTTATGGAACTTATTTTTAGGTTGTTGTAGAATTGAATGGCTATTTTCTGGATTTTGATCATTAGCGTGAATCTTCCTAATTATGCTCTGCATGCATTATTTGGTGTTTTTATGTTGTACACAAATGTTTTTGCATAATTCTGCATGCAGTCTCAATTTGGTTGTTGAGTGGACCCCAGACCTCACAACCATAAAGGGTAATGGGTTATATAACTGATTCAAGTATTTTAAGCCAGATCCTAATTGGGATGTCACATTTTATGTTAGTTTTGATGTCGTAGAAGGCCCTTCTTGCTTTGTCTCTCAGATCGTTCACAGCTTCGTGGAAGTTACCTGTGGTGCTGATGTTCAGGCTGAGGTAGGTATAATTTTTTGTGCACTCGAGGGCAGAAGTGTCTAGGTGGAATTTGTATTTATGGTCCTGGCAACTGGACTTTTTTTTAGAACATCATTTCTGTCTTCCTGATATTAACGGTCAGGGCCCAGGTCTGTCAGGGCCCAGGTCTGTCAGGGCCCAGGTCTGTCAGGGCCCAGGTCTGTCAGGGCCCAGGTCTGTCAGGGCCCAGGTCTGTCAGGGCCCAGGTCTATGGTCTATCCTTCTCACCCCCCTTAAAAGATTTAGATGCACTATTGTAAAGTGGCTGTTCCACTGGATGTCATAAGGTGAATGCACCAATTTGTAAGTCGCTCTGGATAAGAGCGTCTGCTAAATGACTTAAATGTAAATGTAAAATGTAAATGAATACGGAAGTATAATTACAAGCATTTCATAAGTGTCAAAGGCTATTATTGACAATTACATGACGTTGATGCAAAGAGTCAATATTTGCAGTGTCGACCCTTCTTTTTCAAGACCTCTGCAATATGCCCTGGCATGCTGTCAATTAACTTCTGGGCCACTGATGGCAGCCCATTCTTGCATAATCAATGTTTGGAGTTTGTCAGAATTTGTGGGTTTTTGTTTGTCCACCCACCTCTTGAGGATTGACCACAAATTCTCAATGGGATTAAGGTCTGGGGAGTTTCCTGGCCATGGACCCAAAATATTGATGTTTTGCTCCCCGAGCCACTTAGTTATCACTTTTGAATTTTTTCCCTCTGCACATTTAACATGTTGATAGAGATTTGGTAGAACTGATTTAAGTTTCCCTGCATTAAAGTCTCTGGCCACTAGGAGCGGTTTCCTGTTTCCTGTTTGCTTATTTCCTTATACAGCTGACTGAGTGCGGTCTTAGTCCCAGCATGTCTGTGGTGGTAAATAAACAGCCACGAAAAGTATAGCTGAAAACTCTCTAGGCGTATAGTAGTGTGGCCTGAAATGTATCACAATATACTCTACTTCAGGCGAGCAAATCTAGAGACATCCTTAGATTTCGTGCACCAGCAGTTGTTTACAAATATGCACAGACCCCCCCCCCCCCTGTCTTACGATTGGCTAAAGAGTTGGCTAAAGAAACCAGGCCGACAGTGTGCTGTTCTATCTTGCCAGTGCAGCATATATTCTGCTAGCTGAATATCCATGTCGTCATTCAGCCACGATTCCTTGAAATATAGGATATTACAGTTTTTGATATCCCGTTGGTAGGATATTCGTGATCGTACCTCGTCTAATTTATTGTCCAATGATTGCACGTTGGCGAGTAGTATTGACGGTGACGGCAGCTTTCCCAGTCGCCTTCGCCGGGTCCTGACCAGACATCCGGCTCTTTGTCCTCTGCACCTACGTCGCTTCCTCTTGCAAATAAAGGGGATGTCAGTCCTGTGGGGTGTTTGGAGAAGGTCTTCTGCGTCGTCTTGTTGTAGAAAAAATCTTTGTCTAATCCGAGGTGAGTGATCGCTGTCCTAATATCCAGAAGCTATTTTGTGCCGTAAGATAAGGTGGCAGAAACATTACGTACAAAATAAGTTACAAATAACACAAAAACCCCACATAATAGCACAATTGGTTGGGCGCCCGTAAAACTGCTGCCATTTCTTCCGGCGCCATTTCTTCAGTAGAGTGGAGTACACGCTGGCTTGGAGCCATGAGGTAACAGCAATGTCATGCTACACTGCTCTGAGAGTGGATATGTAATGATAACTACTGTTAATGTGTAGTTGCCTTCATAGAGTATCAAATAGGGCCCAGATTTGTTCCTGACCATGTGACCTGACCAGAGTTGTTCCTGACCATGTGACCTGACCAGGGAATACTCTAGGCCCTATTTGCAATTTGGCCAGTTTTTTCCTGGTCAGGTCACATGATTCATGAGATAAGTATGATGTATTGCTGCTCTGACCGTGCACTCCAGTCCAGGATAGTAGGGGGTATCTCCGATGATGTCATCTTCTGGGGGTGTGATCCTGAGGATGTCCAGGTGGTCAGGACGGGAGGCGGGGTTCAGAGAGTGCTGGGTCTGGGAGATGGCATCATCACCGTCCAGCATCCAGATGTCGGCCTCCTCTACACACACAAACACACACAGGCACACACACACACAATAATGAATTGTTATGAATTGTAAAGTGTAATAACAGGTATATTAAGATTGACTGAAACACACCATCCGTTAGGGGGGATTTTACAAAGCAACAGAGCCATTATGTATCCTGAATGGATCAGGTGGGTGGAGGAGGAAAGCAGGCATCGACACCTTCTAAAAGTCACAGAGAAAATCCACTGCTGCAGGGTACAGATGCCTATGTATATACTGTCCTTAGCTAGCCTCGCTTCAGCTTGAGGACCGCCAAACACTGATCTGATAAACAAATACCACTATATCCAATATGGATTTATGCGTATGAGTAGATGCATTGTCCATCCTAGGGAATGGTACTACTCTCTCTAAAACAATTGGCTAAAGAAACCAGGCCGACAGCTTGTGTGTTTCTGTTCACTCACTGTAACACATCGATTCTGTATTGGAGGGTGACGTTGCTATGGATTGGTGAACAGAGGAGCCGACATCTAGCCCCCTCAGAGAGAGACTAAATCTGACTGGAGTAGGCTATGTTCTAGCCAAGCTATGGTGGAACAGAGCAGCTAGAAGAGGGCTAATGTGAGTAGAGGTTAACGTTCCATAGGGAGGATGGATTCAGTTTGTCCACTTCCGTATGAGCTTTGTGATTCAGATCTCAGAGACAACCTCATCCATAGTCCATCCCCCCTCCAGCCTACGAGCACAAATAATGTAAAGGGTAGGCTAGTTTAGTGCACCCCCCCCCCCAAATGAACATAACACAACAGCACATCTCGCTAAAAATACTCCCACGTCCACATGGATGCGCACACGTGGTACTCTCAGACACAGTGAAAATATGACTGCACTCTTCCCCTTGGGAGAAGCACTCATGCAAGATAAATAAAGAGTGGCAGAGGAGAAAGAGAAACAGCAGAGCAGCTCACACTGAACTTGATGCTCAGCGACCTCCATTTAGGGTTTTCTCATGCTGTAATACACCTCCCAGGAGGGTCACACTGCTATCGCCTCAACCTGTTGTGTGGATAAAAAATGAGATTGATCTGAGAGGCATCTCACCTCCGGTTGCATTAGATGCTCAAATATCACATCTCAGTGTAGTGTCATCACACCCTTGAGCTACTGTAGCCACACTATAATCTCCTAAACTGCAGCAGTAACCCAGTAAAATACCTCAAATACTGCCTATCCTAAGTCTCCTCAGCCCCAGTTTAGGTCGGAGACAAATGGTTTCAATGCAGTTGTAAGAACACACACAGACATGCATCTGTAGATTTGTATTCAGCCTCAGTATTTAACGAATAAGTCATTATTAGACAGACAGCACTGCGGCTCCACACAGCAGAGACGGAAAGGAAAAGTCTTTGGCAGGGAGCGATTGATTTGATAAATCACTTTTCATTAAGATAATGCACCAGCACACTGCAGAGCTCAACACCAGCCGGGTATTTCTTGGGCTGTTTGGGATGAGTCCAAATGCACAGTCAAGCCCACTCCAGGCCCAGCTGCAGCAAATGCTGCATTCTCCCCTGCACCAGCTGTATTCCAGTGTAATTATCAACTACAGAAAATCTATTCTAATTTCAGCTGTATTTGGCATCTTGTTAGCAGGGTGGTGGTGAACATAATGAGAGTGTTACTATGACAACTCAAAGTAGACGAGACCAAGACGTGGACGTCATTAAGGCAGCTCCCCTGCACCTCTCTGATTCAGAGGGGTTGGGTTAAATGCGGAAGACACATTTCAGCTGAAGGTATTCAGTTGTACAACCTACTAGGTATCCCCCTTTCCCCTTAAGAATCCTGACATTGTCAACCCAACACTACAGTTGATTACTGTGTATTCTCAATGCGCAAGAAACATGGAAACAATTTGCACAGAGTACAGAACAACAGCACTCTTGCATCCTTGCATCTCTCAAATATGAAACATTTACTGAGCTTTGAGAGTAGTTTGTCCACATGTACACTAGCTGTGGCGACACAGGCAGCATGTTCTGAGCTGAGACACATGCAGCAGTGTTAAAAAGCATTTAGAGGGCCACGCTGCCACCATCTGGACAGGAATAGGTGGAGAGGTTTAGTGTCCCTGTAGACACACTGCAGTGCAGCTCTGGCTGTCTCTCTCTCTGGCTCTGAGCAGAAAGACCACACTAAATACAAAGACACACAAGGAATGTTGGATACGGCACCCTAAGAGGATCTTATGACTTTTTCTGAAACAATACGTAATGCCATCACATGTTATAGACTTGAATCTTATTGTACATTTTGTGTATTACAGATGAATAACACAACACACATGGACTGATACTATACAGTGCTACTGTTCTGCTCTAGCTATACTATACAGTGCTACTGTTCTGCTCTAGCTATACTATACAGTGCTTCTGTTCTGCTCTAGCTATACTATACAGTGCTACTGTTCTACTCTAGCTATACTATACAGTACTACTATTCTACTCTAGCTATACTATACAGTGCTACTGTTCTGCTCTAGCTATACTATACAGTGCTACTATTCTACTCTAGCTATACTATACAGTGCTACTGTTCTGCTCTAGCTATACTATACAGTGCTACTGTTCTACTCTAGCTATACTATACAGTACTACTATTCTACTCTAGCTATACTATACAGTGCTACTGTTCTGCTCTAGCTATACTATACAGTGCTACTATTCTACTCTAGCTATACTATACAGTGCTACTGTTCTGCTCTAGCTATACTATACAGTGCTACTATTCTACTCTAGCTATACTATACAGTGCTTCTGTTCTGCTATACTATACAGTGCTACTGTTCTGCTCTAGCTATACTATACAGTACTACTGTTCTGCTATACTATACAGTGCTACTGTTCTGCTATACTATACAGTGCTACTGTTCTGCTATACTATACAGTGCTTCTGTTCTGCTATACTATACAGTGCTACTGTTCTGCTCTAGCTATACTATACAGTGCTACTGTTCTGCTATACTATACAGTGCTACTGTTCTGCTATACTATACAGTGCTACTATTATACTCTAGCTATACTACACAGTGCTACTGTTCTACTCTAGCTATACTATACAGTGCTACTGTTCTACTCTAGCTATACTATACAGTGCTACTGTTCTGCTTTACTATACAGTGCTGCTATTCTACTCTAGCTATACTACACAGTGATTCTGTTCTGCTATACTATACAGTGCTACTGTTCTGCTATACTATACAGTACTACTGTTCTGCTATACTATACAGTGCTACTGTTCTGCTCTAGCTATACTATACAGTGCTACTGTTCTGCTATAATATACAGTGCTACTGTTCTGCTCTAGCTATACTATACAGTGCTACTGTTCTGCTCTAGCTATACTATACAGTGCTACTGTTCTGCTATA
The DNA here is from genome assembly GCF_034236695.1 of Oncorhynchus nerka. Taxonomy (NCBI): domain Eukaryota; kingdom Metazoa; phylum Chordata; class Actinopteri; order Salmoniformes; family Salmonidae; genus Oncorhynchus; species Oncorhynchus nerka. The sequence goes on from NC_088407.1 coordinate 59,339,320, forward strand.
CTATACAGTGCTACTGTTCTGCTATACTATACAGTGCTACTGTTCTGCTCTAGCTATACTATACAGTGCTACTGTTCTACTCTAGCTATACTATACAGTGCTACTGTTCTGCTATACTATACAGTGCTACTGTTCTGCTCTAGCTATACTATACAGTGCTACTGTTCTGCTATACTATACAGTGCTACTGTTCTGCTATACTATACAGTGCTACTGTTCTGCTATACTATACAGTGCTACTGTTCTGCTATACTATACAGTGCTACTGTTCTACTCTAGCTATACTATACAGTGCTACTGTTCTGCTTTACTATACAGTGCTGCTATTCTACTCTAGCTATACTACACAGTGATTCTGTTCTGCTATACTATACAGTGCTACTGTTCTGCTATACTATACAGTACTACTGTTCTGCTATACTATACAGTGCTACTATTCTACTCTAGCTATACTATACAGTGTTACTGTTCTGCTATACTATACAGTGCTACTATTCTACTCTAGCTATACTACACAGTGATTCTGTTCTGCTATACTATACAGTGCTACTGTTCTGCTATACTATACAGTGCTACTATTCTACTCTAGCTATACTACACAGTGCTACTGTTATGCTATACTACACAGTGCTTCTGTTCTGCTCTACTATACAGTGCTACTATTCCACTCTAGCTATACTACACAGTGCTACTGTTATGCTATACTACACAGTGCTTCTGTTCTGCTATACTATACAGTGCTACTGTTCTGCTATACTATACAGTGCTACTGTTCTACTCTAGCTATACTATACAGTGCTACCACTCTAATATACTACACAGTACTAATGTTCTGCTATACTATACAGTGCTACTATTATACTCTAGCTATACTATACAGTGCTACTGTTCTGCTCTAGCTATACTATACAGTGCTACTGTTCTGCTATAATATACAGTGCTACTGTTCTGCTCTAGCTATACTATACAGTGCTACTGTTCTGCTCTAGCTATACTATACAGTGCTACTGTTCTGCTATACTATACAGTGCTACTGTTCTGCTATACTATACAGTGCTACTGTTCTGCTCTAGCTATACTATACAGTGCTACTGTTCTACTCTAGCTATACTATACAGTGCTACTGTTCTGCTATACTATACAGTGCTACTGTTCTGCTATACTATACAGTGCTACTGTTCTACTCTAGCTATACTATATAGTGCTACTGTTCTGCTTTACTATACAGTGCTGCTATTCTACTCTAGCTATACTACACAGTGATTCTGTTCTGCTATACTATACAGTGCTACTGTTCTGCTATACTATACAGTACTACTGTTCTGCTATACTATACAGTGCTACTATTCTACTCTAGCTATACTATACAGTGTTACTGTTCTGCTATACTATACAGTGCTACTGTTCTACTCTAGCTATACTACACAGTGATTCTGTTCTGCTATACTATACAGTGCTACTGTTCTGCTATACTATACAGTGCTACTATTCTACTCTAGCTATACTACACAGTGCTACTGTTATGCTATACTACACAGTGCTTCTGTTCTGCTCTACTATACAGTGCTACTATTCCACTCTAGCTATACTACACAGTGCTACTGTTATGCTATACTACACAGTGCTTCTGTTCTGCTATACTATACAGTGCTACTGTTCTGCTATACTATACAGTGCTACTGTTCTACTCTAGCTATACTATACAGTGCTACCGCTCTAATATACTACACAGTACTAATGTTCTGCTATACTATACAGTGCTACTATTATACTCTAGCTATACTATACAGTGCTACTGTTCTGCTCTAGCTATACTATACAGTGCTACTGTTCTGCTATAATATACAGTGCTACTGTTCTGCTCTAGCTATACTATACAGTGCTACTGTTCTGCTCTAGCTATACTATACAGTGCTACTGTTCTGCTATACTATACAGTGCTACTGTTCTGCTATACTATACAGTGCTACTGTTCTGCTCTAGCTATACTATACAGTGCTACTGTTCTACTCTAGCTATACTATACAGTGCTACTGTTCTGCTATACTATACAGTGCTACTGTTCTGCTCTAGCTATACTATACAGTGCTACTGTTCTGCTATACTATACAGTGCTACTGTTCTGCTATACTATACAGTGCTACTGTTCTGCTATACTATACAGTGCTACTGTTCTACTCTAGCTATACTATACAGTGCTACTGTTCTGCTATAATATACAGTGCTACTGTTCTGCTCTAGCTATACTATACAGTGCTACTGTTCTGCTATACTATACAGTGCTACTGTTCTGCTATACTACACAGTGCTACTGTTCTGCTATACTATACAGTGCTACTGTTCTGCTCTAGCTATACAATACAGTGCTACTGTTCTGCTCTAGCTATACTATACAGTGCTACTGTTCTGCTATACTATACAGTGCTACTGTTCTGCTATACTATACAGTACTACTGTTCTGCTATACTATACAGTGCTACTATTCTACTCTAGCTATACTATACAGTGTTACTGTTCTGCTATACTATACAGTGCTACTGTTCTACTCTAGCTATACTACACAGTGATTCTGTTCTGCTATACTATACAGTGCTACTGTTCTGCTATACTATACAGTGCTACTATTCTACTCTAGCTATACTACACAGTGCTACTGTTATGCTATACTACACAGTGCTTCTGTTCTGCTCTACTATACAGTGCTACTATTCCACTCTAGCTATACTACACAGTGCTACTGTTATGCTATACTACACAGTGCTTCTGTTCTGCTATACTATACAGTGCTACTGTTCTGCTATACTATACAGTGCTACTGTTCTACTCTAGCTATACTATACAGTGCTACCGCTCTAATATACTACACAGTACTAATGTTCTGCTATACTATACAGTGCTACTATTATACTCTAGCTATACTATACAGTGCTACTGTTCTGCTCTAGCTATACTATACAGTGCTACTGTTCTGCTATAATATACAGTGCTACTGTTCTGCTCTAGCTATACTATACAGTGCTACTGTTCTGCTCTAGCTATACTATACAGTGCTACTGTTCTGCTATACTATACAGTGCTACTGTTCTGCTATACTATACAGTGCTACTGTTCTGCTCTAGCTATACTATACAGTGCTACTGTTCTGCTCTAGCTATACTATACAGTGCTACTGTTCTGCTATACTATACAGTGCTACTGTTCTGCTCTAGCTATACTATACAGTGCTACTGTTCTGCTATACTATACAGTGCTACTGTTCTGCTATACTATACAGTGCTACTGTTCTGCTATACTATACAGTGCTACTGTTCTACTCTAGCTATACTATACAGTGCTACTGTTCTGCTATAATATACAGTGCTACTGTTCTGCTCTAGCTATACTATACAGTGCTACTGTTCTGCTATACTATACAGTGCTACTGTTCTGCTATACTACACAGTGCTACTGTTCTGCTATACTATACAGTGCTACTGTTCTGCTCTAGCTATACAATACAGTGCTACTGTTCTGCTCTAGCTATACTATACAGTGCTACTGTTCTGCTATACTATACAGTGCTACTGTTCTGCTATACTACACAGTGCTACTGTTCTGCTATACTATACAGTGCTACTGTTCTGCTCTAGCTATACTATACAGTGCTACTGTTCTGCTCTAGCTATACTATACAGTGCTACTGTTCTGCTATACTATACAGTACTACTGTTCTGCTATACTATACAGTGCTACTATTCTACTCTAGCTATACTATACAGTGCTACTGTTCTGCTATACTATACAGTACTACTGTTCTGCTATACTATACAGTGCTACTATTCTACTCTAGCTATACTATACAGTGCTACTGTTCTACTCTAGCTATACTATACAGTGCTACTGTTCTGCTCTAGCTATACTATACAGTGCTACTGTTCTGCTATACTATACAGTGCTACTGTTCTGCTCTAGCTATACTATACAGTGCTACCGCTCTAATATACTACACAGTACTAATGTTCTGCTATACTATACAGTGCTACTGTTCTGCTATACTATACAGTGCTACTGTTCTGCTATACTATACAGTGCTACTGTTCTGCTATACTATACAGTGCTACTGTTTTGCTCTAGCTACCAAACTGGTTGCTACTCTGCCAAGGACTTATATAATCTAATTTATATGCACAGGTGTGTTTCCACACTTCATCCCCCTCGGTGGAGGCCAGGCAGGCAGGGAATACTGTGGACCTGCAGGTGTTGATTGACAGGGCTGTGATGTGACAGTGTATAAATCAGAGCGTGTGAACTGAGCAGCTGTCAGACAGACAGTGAGAATGAAATAGAGTGGGGAGCAAAAAGAACAGGGCCTGTGTTTGTTAGGTCACATGGTGCTGAGAGGTCGTCTCATGGCTAATCTTAGCGTGTCAGGTGTGATAAATTACTAATACGAGAGATAATACGCAAGTCACTGCTCAACACTCAAGGTGAGCAGGAACGACCCTCTTCTGAAGGCATTCCAACGAATAGGCTGAAGCCATGCATTAGAAACAGTGCAGTCTCTCTCAATCCCTCTCTCCCTCTCCAACACTCCCCTGTCTTTCCACTCACAGTGGTGCCTAGTGACCTACTTCTACTTTACTAAACAAAAATCTATAAACTCTAATATAAAGACTCAGCCATGTGGTTTTACCCATGTGCTTGGTTAACTAGAAACTCCGTCATCTCTGTGCTGGAAGCAGGCTTTGTAAATCATCATTTCCTGTCTGTCCTGCATAGTTTAGCCCTGCTCCCCTTGCTCTCTGTCGGCCGTTGGTTGGTTGGGAGTCTGGACCCTGTCCTACAGAGGCAGGGTGAACATGACATACAGTAGTGAAACATGGAGACTGGAGAGCTCTCTGTCAACATGAAGCACACCAACTAGAGGCTAAACAGCCACTGTAATTACAGATGCCAGCAATCAAATAGGCCGAATGTCAGTTTGTGCACAGCTAAGATCCACCCCCCTCCCTCCAACACTAGAGACAGGTAGATTCAACATACTCCCTGAAGAGGAAAGATTGTGTGCATTGTGTGATCTTGGGGAAATAGAAAGTGAAGTCCATTTTGTGTTTTCTTGCCCTCTGTATGATGACTTGAGACATGTTCTGGTTGGTACTCAGCCTGAAGGGTTCTGGCTACAGAATGGACACGGGCTTGAATTCATTTTCCAAAAGGGAGTTTTTGACATTGAACAATTTATTCTCAAAGCCTGGGGGAGAAGGAGAAGTGTATTGTTTGTGTAATGTGTGTCACGACTTCCGCCGAAGTCGGTTCCTCTCCTTGTTCGGGCAGCGCTCATCGTCGGGGGGATTGTGCGATAAATCTCCTGGTAGACGCCGCACTTCCCAGGAGTCATGTGTATCCCCTGTCACAGGCGGAGACGGTGGCTATGGAAACATATGTCACTGAATCCCTGCGTCAGGGGTACATTCGGTCCTCTACTTCACCTGCCTCCTCGAGTTTCTTTTTTGTGAAGAAGAAGAAGGGAGGTCTGTGCCCGTGTATTGACTATAGAGGCCTGAACCAGATCACTGTGAGGTATATATATATATATTTTTTTAAATTGACCTTTATTTAACCAGGCAAGTCAGTTAAGAACAAATTCTTATTTTCAATGACGGCCTAGGAACAGTGGGTTAACTGCCTGTTCAGGGGCAGAACGACAGATTTGTACCTTGTCAGCTCGGGGGTTTGAACTTGCAACCTTCCGGTTACTAGTCCAACGCTCTAACCACTAGGCTACCCTGCCGCCCCGTATAGTTACCCGCTACTGCTCATAGCCACAGCGATTGAGTCAATGCACGGGGCGCGCTTCTTCACCAAACTAGATCTCAGGAGCGTTTACAACCTGGTGCGTATCCGGGAGGGAGACGAGCGGAAGACGTTTTTCAGTACCACCTCAGGGGACTATGAGTACCTCGTCATGCTGTACGGGTTGATGAATGCGCCATCAGTCTTCCAAGCCTTTGTAGACGAGATTTTCAGGGACCTGCACGGACAGGGTGTATTGGTGTATATTGATGACATTCTGATATACTCCGCTACACGCTCCAAGCATGTGTCCCTGGTGCGCAGGGTGCTTGGTCGCCTGTTGGAACATGACCTGTATGTCAAGGCTGAGAAATGCCTGTTCTTCCAGCAGTCCGTGTCATTCCTAGGGTACCGCATTTCCACCTCAGGGGTTGAGATGGAGAGTGACCGCATTGCAGCCGTGCATAATTGGCCGACTCCCACCACGGTCAAGGAGGTGCAGCGGTTCTTAGGGTTTGCCAACTACTACCGGAGGTTTATCAGGGGTTTTGGTCAGGTAGCAGCTCCCATTACCTCACTGCTGAAGGGGGGCCCGGTACGTTTGCAGTGGTCGGTTGATGCGGACAGGGCTTTTGGTCACCTGAGGGCTCTGTTTACCTCGGCTCCCATGCTGGCCCATCCGGATCCCTCTTTGGCGTTCGTAGTGGAGGTGGACGCGTCCAAGGCTGGGATAGGAGCTGTGCTCTTCTCAGAGCTCAGGTACGCCACCGAAGCTCCGCCCCTGTGCCTTCTTCTCGAAGAAGCTCAGCCCGGCGGAGCAAAACTATAGCGTGAGGGACAGGGGGCTGTTGGCTGTCGTCAAGGCCTTGAAGGCGAAGAGATATTGGCTTGAGGGGGCTAGACACCCTTTTCTCATCTGGACTGACCACCGCAATCTGGAGTACATCTGGGCATCGAGGAGACTGAACCCTCGTCAGGCAAGGTGGGCCATGTTTTTCACCAGTTTTGTTTTCACCCTGTCCTACAGACCAGGCTCCCTGAACGTGAAGGCAGACGCACTGTTCCGACTGTATGACACAGAGAAGCGGCCCATGGTTCATACTTCCGTCCTCCTGCTTGGTAGTGCCGGTGGTGTGGGAGCTGGACGCAGACATTGAGCAGGCGTTGCGTGCAGAGCCCGCTCCCATCCAGTGTCCGGCTGAGTGTCTGTACATCCCGTCTGCTGTCCGTGACCAGTTGATCTATTGGGCCCACACGTCACCCTCCTCTGGTCATCCTGATATTGGTCGGACAGTGCGCTGTTTGAGCGGGAGGTACTGGTGGCCTACCTTGGCTAAGATGTGAGGGTTTATGTTTCCTTCTGCTCAGTGTGCGCCCAGTGTAAGGCTCCTAGGCACCTGCCCAGAGGGAAGCTACACCCCTTAACCGTTCCACAATGTCCGTGGTTGCACCTGTTGGTGGATTTCCTTACCAATCTCCCCCCTCACAGGGTAACACCACGATCCTGGTCGTTGTGGATCAGTTCTCTAAATCCTGCTGTCTCCTCCCTCTGCCCGGTCTCCCTACGGCCCTACAGACTGTGCAGGCCTTGTTTACGCACGTCTTCTGGCACTACGGGGTTCCTGAGGATATAGTGTCTGATCGAGGTCCCCAGTTCACGTCGAGGTTCTGGAAGGTGTTCATGGAACGTCTGGGGGTCTCGATCACCCCGAGAGTAATGGGCAGGTGGAGAGAGTAAACCAGGATGTGGGCAGGTTTCTACGGTCTTATTGCCAGGACCGGCCGGGGGAGTCTGCGGTGTTCGTGCCCTGGGCCGAGATGGCACAGAACTCGCTCCGCCACTCCACCACTCCTCCACAAACCTCTCCCCCTTCCAGTGCGAACTGGGGTACCAGCCGGTTCTGGCGCCTTGGCATCAGAGTCAGACCGAGGCTCCTGCGGTGGACGACTGGTTCAGGCGCGCGGAGGAGACATGGGAAGCTGCTCGTGTTCACCTTCAGCGGGCCGTGCTGCGCCAGAAAGTCAGCGCAGACCGTCACCGCAGTGAGGCCCCGGCTCTCGACCCGAAACCTGCCCCTCCGCCTGCCCTGCCGGAAGCTGGGCACGTGGTTTATGGGGCCATTTAAAGTCCTGAGGAGAGCGAATTAGGTTTGTTACAGGTTACAGCTTCCACCCGATTACCGTATTAACCCCTCGTCCCATGTGCCTCTCCTCAGGCTGGTGGTGGCTGGCCCGCTCCAGGAGTCTGAGGTGCAGGAGGTTCCTTCTCCCCCTCTGGATATCGAGGGGGCCCCGGCGTACTCCGTTTGCTCCATACTGGATTCGAGGCGTCGGGCGAGGGGCCTTTAGTACCTTGTGGAGTGGGAGGGGTACGGTCCGGAGGAGAGGTGCTGGGTTCCGGTCGAGGACGTGTTAGACCCTTCAATGCTGCAGGAGTTCCACCGTCTCCGTCCGGCTCGCCCTAAGCCTCGCCATCCCGGTCGTCCCCGATGCCAGTGTCGGCACTCTGCTGGACCATCATCGATCCACTTTTAATTTTCCTTTTGTTTTGTCTTGTCTTCCCCCACACCTGGTCTCAATTCCCTCATTACATGTTGTGTATTTAACCCTCTCTTCCCCCCATGTCTTTGTGCGGAATTGTTTATTGGAAGTGCATGTGCAAGTTTTCTCTGGTGCGCGACGGGTTTTGTACCCATTTGTTTGTTGTTCTGGTTTCTGGAGATTTTATGAATAAAACGGCTCTGTTGATTACCCAGTTTTGCTCTCCTGCACCTGACTTCCCTGCCGCCAATTATGCACTCCCTTACAATGTGACTAGGTGAAAACTGTACTTTGTTATAATTGCCTAATTGTGCATTTAAATTGTTAAATACATTTAATTTGTTTAATGTTTAAAAAACTACATGTTTTGTGAACACATACTTGAACTTGATCGGTCTATAAGAAAGTGGTCAGATGAAGCAGATGCTAAACTACAGGACTGTTTTACTATCACAGACTGGAACATGTTCCGGGATTCTTCCGATAGCATTGAGAAGTACACCACATCAGTCACTGGCTTTATCAATAAGTGCATCAAGGACGTCGTCCCCACAGTGACTGTACGTACATACCCCAACCAGAAGCCATGGATTACAGGCAACATTCGCACTGAGCTAAAGGGTAGAGCCGCTGCTTTCAAGGTGCGGGACTCTAACCCGGAAGCTTACAAGAAATCCTTCTATGCCCTGCGACGAACCATCAAACAGGCAAAGCGTCAATACAGGGCTAAGATTGAATCATACTACACCGGCTCCGATGCTCGTCTTATGTGGCAGGGCTTGCAAACTATTACAGACTACAAAGGGAAGCACAGCCGCGAGCTGCCCAGTGACACAAGCTTACCAGATGAGCTAAATCACTTATATGCTCACTTTGAGGCAAGCAACACTGAGGCATGCATGAGAGCACCAGCTGTTCTGGATGACTGTGTGATCACGCTCTCTGTAGCCGACGTGAGTAAGACCTTTAAACAGGTAAACATACACAAGGCTGCGGGACCAGACGGATTACCAGGACGTGCGCTCCGGGCATGTGCTGACCAACTGGCAGGTGTCTTCACTGACATTTTCAACATGTCTCTGATTGAGTCTGTAATACCAACATGTTTCAAGCAGACCACCATAGTCACTGTGCCCAAGAACACAAAGGCAACCTGCCTAAATGACTACAGACCTTTAGCATTCACGTAGCCATGAAGAGCTTTGAAAGGTTGGTCATGGCTCACATCAACACCATTATCCCAGAAACCCTAGACCCACTCCAATTTGCATACCGCCCAAACAGATACACAATTGATGCAATCTCTATTGCACTCCACACTGCACTTTCCCACCTGGACAAAAGGAACACGTATGTGAGAATGCTATTCATTGACTACAGCTCAGAGTTCAACACCATAGTACCCTCAAAGCTCATCACTAAGCTAAGGATCCTGGGACTAAACACCTCCCTCTGCAACTGGATCCTGGACTTCCTGACGGGCCGCCCGCAGGTGGTGAGGGTAGGTAGCAACACATCTGCCACGCTTATCCTCAACACTGGAGCTCACCAAGGCTGTGTGCTCAGTCCCCTCCTGTACTCCCTGTTCACCCACGACTGCAACACCATCATTAAGTTTGCAGACGACACAACAGTGGTAGAAGTAGGCCTGATCAATGACAAGCCTATGGGGAGGAAGTGAGAGACCTGGCCGGATGGTGCCAGAATAACAACCTATCCCTCAATGTAACCAAGTCTAAGGTGAAGATTGTGGACTTCAGGAAAAGGAGGACCGAACATGCCCCCATTCTCATCGACGGGGCTGTAGTGGAGCAGGTTGAGAGCGTCAAGTTCCTTGGTGTCCACATCAACAATAAACTAGAATGGTCCAAACAGACCAAGACAGTCGTGAAGAGGGCACGACAAAGCCTATTCCCCCTCAGGAAACTAAAAAGTTTTGGCATGGGTCCTGAGATCCTCAAAAGGTTCTACAGCAGCAACATCGAGAGCATCCTGACTGGTTGCATCACTGCATCCTGACTGGTTGCACCACTGGTACGGCAATTGCTCGGCCTCTGACCGCAAGGCACTACAGAGGGTAGTGTGAATGGCCCAGTACATCACTGGGGCTGAGCAGCCTGTCATCCAGGACCTCTACACCAGGCGTGTCAGAGGAAGGCCAAATAATTGTCAAAGACCCCAGCCAACCCAGTCATAGACTGTTCTCTCTACTACCGCATGGCAAGCGGTACCGGAGTGCCAAGTCTAGGAAAAAAGGATTCTCAACAGTTTGTACATACAACCTCAATTGGGCCGACCAACCAGTGCTCCCGCATATTGGCTAACCGGGCTATCTGCATTGTGTCCCACCCACCACGCGCCAACCCCTCTTTTACGCTACTGCTACTCTCTGTTCATCATATATGCATAGTCACTTTAACCATATCTACATGTACATACTACCTCAATCAGCCTGACTAACCGGTGTCTGTATGTAGCCTCGTGTCACGTTCGTCATAAGGAGTAGACCAAGATGCAGCGTCGTATGTTTCCATCCTTTTTTTTGGAATAGAACATTTCAAAGAACAAAAGAACAAAGCGAACAAACGAAACGTGAAGCTAATAATAATGCTCACAGGCAACTAAACATAGACATAGTCAAGATCCCACAAATTACAATGGGGAAATAGCTACCTAAATATGATCCCCAATCAGAGACAACGATAAACAGCTGCCTCTGATTGGGAACCATACCAGGCCAACAGAGATATACAATTCCCCTAGATAACCCATCCTTAATCACACCCCGACCTAACCAACATAGAGAATAAACAGCTCTCTATGGTCAGGGCGTGACACCTCGCTACTTTTATAGCCTCGCTACTGTATATAGCCTGTCTTTTTACTGTTGTTTTATTTCTTTACCTACCTATTGTTCACCCAATACCTTTTTCCACTATTGGTTAGAGCCTGTAAGTAAGCATTTCACTGTAAGGTCTACACCTGTTGTATTCAGCGCACGTGACAAATAAACTTTGATTTGCTATGGTGTCTAATAAGCCTGGGCTGGGCACCAATTGATGTACGACACAAAACAATTATAAATCAAATAGGTTTTCAACCGATAACATAAACCTAAAATGACATGGATATGACTACGATGCAGTGCATGTGCAGGTAAGGTTGTTCTCAAGAGCTCCTACAGTGACTTATTAAGAAAAATCAGTTCCACAGTAGAAAGGGGCCTTTGTGCAGTACTATCTCTCTGGCTGTGACGCAGCTTAGACAGGCAGCGTGAGAGCAGAGCACAACCCCTCCTACCCACACACACTTGGCACAATCTATTTCATTATCTGAATAGAGCTGGCCCTTGTCCTCAGTGAGAAGGGCAATGTTGCATGCCCGGCATTTTGTGTTGGACGCTAGGAGAGGGAAGTAAAGACAGATGTCAACTGACTGACTGACTCCCGGGCTGGAGTGATCAGTTTCATATGACCTGGGGCTTGATTGGTTTATGTCATTAAGGTATTATTTACGGTCTTTCAGATTTCGTAAGGGACATTCACTGATACTCAGGCTCTATGTGTGTCAGTTGCTGCTGCCTCTGGCATTCTAGAAAGTCATTTAGAAATTGGATTTAGGATGGGGGCGAGATTGAATGTTTCTTGAACAAACCTCCCCTGCAATGAGAGGAGCTTAAAGAATGTAGATAATCAGAGCAGAAATGTCAAATGTACCATGATTCTTAAATATTCACGATTGGAAATCCATAAACAACCTTTAAGTGTAAAACATAGAGAGCATTTAGAAACAGAGTATGTAGAAACGCAGGGCAATAGGTTTCTACATTGAACTTTCATTTATACTCTCTCTCCAATGTACAGTTTCCTTCTTCAAATTTAACACAGATGATTTGCTCGTCACACAGACAACGGAGATGACAGCGATTGTATCTAAATGAGGATATTATTGGCAGGCCGAACTATGAAGGCAGCCTTCATTCTGACCCAGATAGTAGCTCTTCTAGCCCCTCTGTTGTCAATTTGTCCTTGTTAACATTTCAAGTGTAAAGAATTATTGAACATGGACAAAGGATGGTTCGGAACCCACTGAAGTCCTGTCAAATGAACAATGAGACTGTTCTCACATCTCTATCAAAGGGGAGGTTTAGAAGGAACAATTTGCAACATGGTTCATGCAATGCAATACTAGCCAGTCTTCATGTTCTATGCCTGTAGATGAAACTGTATCTTGTTCACTTAGTCCGCAAAGGCCAAGAAGAGTTATTTACAGAACTCATATCGATTAATTATGAGCCTCAACAGCACACAAACAGGCTAATAGGGACAAAACATTCTACTGCTTTGAATTCTGATCAACATCATATTTCTCGTATTGTTTTAAAGGAAGAAGCCAATTTTGACCTTTAAAGGTACAATATGCAGAAATCGCTCCACCCTTTTCTGGATGAAAAACTTCAAATAGTTTGCCTAATTTCAGTTTATGTGACAAAACAAGCAGTCATTTTGTGGAGAATCTTTGTACAATCTAAAACTCTGTGGAATAACTTTTCCATAACCAAAAATATTGTATTTTCAGCTGTTTGAAGCTGCTGTGCAAAACCGACAATAAAAGATGCAAAAACAAAACTTAAGGACGAGAAGCATAAAAAGAGTACATATGGAACATATCTACCGCTTCTTAGACTTGCTTAAAATGAGAATGACAGATCTATAAATCATATTTCTATGTGAATTTGGTCAGGTTGCCTAAAAAGTGACATATTGCAGCTTTAAGGAAAAATAAGGTTTCTGTCTGTTTGAATCTAGTCTCTGTAGTCTTGCATTCTGGGAAGCCTGGTGATCGAGGGTTCACAAGATTAATAAAAAATGGATGAGGGGCAGACTTAAGCCGGCTCAGAGGGAAATTGTGTGGTGGCTGGGTGGCTGTGTGTGTGTGTGTGTGTGTGTGTGTGTGTGTGTGTGTGTGTGTGTGTGTGTGTGTGTGTGTGTGTGTGTGTGTGTGTGTGTGTGTGTGTGTGTGTGTGTGTGAGAGAGAGAGAATGGGGGGACATTACTGCGATGAGAATTGATTCAGATTAGATTATTCCCACATGAGTAACACTATCTATCCGCCTGCATACACCAGCCTCCCTCCAGCCATGACTATACTAGGCTGAACATTGGTCCTCTATTCTGTGTCTCTTACCACAAATATTTTTGACAGGATAGGAGTAACACTGCTTACTGGTCCAGAATCCATCACTAAGAAAGGCTTCTTAACTATTCTTCACGGTCTATAAACAAATGAAGTGGACAGTAAAAAAGCTAACTGCGGGAAATTGCTGTTGAAAAGAGAGAGAGAGTACAAGCAACATTGGTGAGGTCATCAATGCAGTTACAATGTAGTTACAGGTTAATGTAATAATGATGTAACTGCTTTAATTGAAGCACTAGGCAAACACTTGTTTCATGACCTCTGTATCTTCCCTTACCCAATTTGGACTGATGGAATGCAGCCAAACACTAAGCCAGGGTCACGCTATTGCACTCTTACCCTGATCAAAGGATTGGAGGTCAAATGGCACTACCAGACATCCTGGTTATACACTGAGTGTACAAAACATTAGGAACACCTTCCTAATATTGAGCTGCACCCCCTTTAGCCCTCAGAACAGCCTCAATTTATCGGGGCATGGACTCTACAAGGTGTCGAAAGCGTTTCACAGGCATGCTGGCCCATGTTGACTCCAATGCTTCCCACAGTTGTGTCAAGTTGTCTGGATGTCCTTTGGGTGGTGGACCATTCGTCAAACACATGGGAAACAGTTAAGCGTGAAAAACCCAGCAGTGTTGCAGTTCTGGACACACTCAAACCGGTGCGCCTGGCACCTACTACCATACCCCGTTCAAAGGCACTTAAATATTTTGTCTTGTACATTCAACCAATGAATGGCACACATACACAATCCATGAATCAATTCTCTCAAGGCTTAAAAACCCTTCATCTACTCTTATTGAAGTGTATTTAACAGGTGACATCAATAAGGTTTATAGTTTTCACCTGGATTCACCTGGTCAGTCTATGTCATGGAAAGAGCAGGTGTTCCTAATGTTTTGTACACTCAGTGTACAATGTAAGAGCAGGCAACTCTTTGCTGTAGTGACATATGGGATGCAATGGCTAACAGTCAATGTCACATTATTTAACGACCCAAGGCTTGTCAATGTAACCATGAGATACAGTTTATTAGGGCAAGATTAAGAGACTGTCAGGCAATTCTGAAGTTCTGCTGCACTTCTGCTTCTTAAGCCACATCCCAAATCCTAATTATTTTTTCTGCAACCCATACGCCTGTTGAGGGTGAGTCTTTGTCAGCTGGCAGCCTGTGAACTCAGTAGGGAGTGGTTTAGGAGGAGGTGCAGAGCACTAAGAGAACAAATTGGCAATGCTTCAGTTAACATTGTTTTCATGACAGCGGTAGTGGGTTTGAACTGCATGTCAACCCAGAGCCTTTGATCTGGAACCCCATCCAACCACTCCTGCCCCCGGAGATTCAATGGTTAAGAGAGGCTCATCAGCATGGGATAGAAATCAAATCAGTCTCAGGCTCTGTTCTCTCTCTCTCTCTCTCTCACTCGCGCTCTCTCTCTCTCTCTGTCTGTTGGGCAGCTTTTCATACTGAGTCACATGCCAAGGACAAAGCAAGCACATCAGGCCAGTCACAACCAAAACAGGATGATCAGAAACATTTTTAGACAGATTGTCAAGCGATGACTGTGACAGCTAGCACTGGAACACTGTTTACTCTGTCTCCTAGAGGGAAATACAGAGAGCAAATAGCTTTAGTCAGTGCGAAAACTCCCACAGTGTTAAGTAAAAACAGTTATTGCTGTTTGACCGCTGTAACAGACCATTTCCAAAACATCCCCAGGCTGTATGGGCTGGGTGAAAAACTGCAGATATAAAGCCCAGGTGCTGTAGTCTACACATCAATCATTCTATAATCTCTCTTACAGCTAAGTAAACATAACAGCCGTTCCATTCCAGTGTTGTACTGAAGCCAGATCAAGGACAAACTCTGAGAGACACGTCACACAGAGGAGTGAAGCATTGATGTCAACGTTAGTGTCAAGACGGGACAGGAAAGAATGGGAGGTGGGAGGATTGTTGTGAT
Organism: Oncorhynchus nerka; assembly: GCF_034236695.1. Lineage (NCBI taxonomy): Eukaryota > Metazoa > Chordata > Actinopteri > Salmoniformes > Salmonidae > Oncorhynchus > Oncorhynchus nerka. The sequence continues at coordinate 59,354,789 of NC_088407.1, forward strand.
TTTTAATAACACTAACTCACCTGTTGCCGTGGAGAGGCTGGTGGAATTCCATTTGGAAGTCGCTGGTAGTCTGCTGAGGTTCAGGTCCAGCCGTGTGATGGTCCGCTTGTTGCCATTCTTATCTATGACCTCCGTGGTGACTTTGGGCGCTTCTTTGGATCCAGTCCGGGGGCTGTCACTGTCCGTCCCCTGGCAAACATCCTCGTCAGAAAGGAGCAGGATGCGATGGTTGAGCTGGGGGCTGGGGAGCTTGGTCAATAGAGGGGACAGCACTGGGGACATGCTCTGCAGACTGTTGGTGGCAGGGTATGAGGTGTTGAACACCCCACACAGAGAGGGTGAACAGGGACTCTTACTGTGGGATTTGGTAGAGGAGGCCTCAGTAGGGTGTGAGAGAGGTAGCCTTAGCCCCTCTGCAGGTTTGGTCCCTACCGTATCCCTAATATCCCCGTTTAGACTCCTCCATTCCCCAAACTCCTGCTGACAGCTGCTGGTCCTCGGCTGAGGTGCAACTGATTCAGCCTCTGGATAGAACTCTTTGGATCTGTTTGGGCTCACATGGCTAGCACGTTGAACTGTGGCCTCATTTTCCTGCACCTTGGCCACCACCCTAACCCCTGTGTCCCTCCTGTTGATCTCATCATAGAGCTGGTGGGCTGACTTGTCCTCAGACCGCATGGGACGAATGTTGTTCCCACTCAGCATATACTCCCGTTCGATATGATCCTGAACGTTTTCCAATAAACTACAGGAAGAAGCTTCATAGCCCAAGCAGAGTTCACTGTCATACTCAGACATGTCAGTGCAGTCCAGGTTTGGCTCAGAGGCTAGAGAGTCGTCCTCCATGAAGTCCCAGCCCTCCCTGGCAATATGGAAGTGCTCCTCCACAGGGAGGATGGGGTTGCTGGCCACAGCTCGGAGAGATGCTAGGGTCCCATGAACTCTCTGCTCCTCCACCACTGGGACAAGGCTGGATTGATTCCGGGTCTGAGCCAAGGACTGGACAGATAAAGACTCAACTGCAGTGCTCCCTAGCCCTACTTTCTTCTTCATCTTGCTATGCAGGAACTCTTCTGCACTGTCTAACTTCTTCACACCCAGCTTCTTCAGCTTTCTGCCCCGTGAGGAGGCTCTCTTGTGCTCCGGGGACAAGGAGAGAGCATGTTGAGCATTACTACTGAGGACCTGTCCTGAGAAGCTCCCACAACCCTCCCTGTGACCCTGGAGCTTCCCATCCTGATTACCCATCCTGACTTTGTTGGCGCAGTCTCCGCACAGAGATAAGAGATCAGTCAGCAACTGGTGGTGCTCCGTGGCCAGCCAGCAGAGCTCAGCAACAGCTTCCTTTGTTGCCTGGTAGGAGTTGAGGAGTTCGGCTGCGGACTCATAAGACTGGCCTCTTTGTTTGGCTGCCGTGGGATCCACCTCTCCCTGGTCTTGGTCATTACTGGGCTGGGCCCACAGAGGGGTGTGGCTCTTGTATGTAAACACTGGGGCCCTCCCCTTGGGGAGATAGAGGCTGATACTGCATAGCTCGCGGACGGGCTCATAGAGATGCAGGACAGTATGCCTGTCCTCCATTATGGGCGCCATGCTAATCGCTTAAGCACTTTAATTAAATGGACTGCTGTCCCCTGACGCTGGTGTATTTGGAGATGGACTGCAGAGGAAGAGTCTGAGGAGCTCTGTGTTAATCACCTGGCTGATCGAACTCCTGTCAAAGAAAAATAGGCTTTCATTGAAACAAACAGTCATAAATATGTCTGAGTAAATGTAAAACATGTCAATAACTACGCAGTAACAGCTGTCAATCAATTTTAAGTCATGATACAAAATGAATGTGTCTTGTTAGACATTTCAAATCGAAAGTTGTCTTTTATCTTTAAACTAACACCAACACAATAGTCTAATATTAGCATCAATGGTCCCTCAAGACAAAGTGCAGAAAGAAGAATGTTATAAAAGTCCTAAAGGGCCAGTGTTCACAGAGTAAACATTGCTTTGTTATTGAGTGAATACAACATAAAGGTAGAACAAAAGGACAAAAAGAAAGAACAAAATCTTTAAGGCTTTGCTATTCCATTGAAAATAACAGGTGCACAATTGGAAATGCTTAGCACAACAGAAGTCTGTGCTTTTGACAAATAAGCAACAAAAGCCAGACCATTTTAATGAAACAAAAAATCTTTGGCATTATATCAAGTAATACATCTTAGTTTCATTAGTTAATGCACTCCACTGCCTCAGTCCTGAATGTAACCTTGAATAGAGATGTACTTAAGTTACATTTAGGCTAAGCATTTGCACAGAGGAGGTGTTTGTGAGATACATCTCCATATCATATATATATATATATATATATATATATATATATATATATATATATATATATATATATATATATATATATATATAGTATACTCTACATTATGCCCCTACAGCAAACTCATGGATGATTGTCTTTAACTGGTGTAACACAGATCATTCTGATATCCACCGTACTATACATTAGACCAGATCATAGCATGGGGCCGTGCATTATATAAACTGCTGGTCAAATAAGCGGGCTCATTTACGAGTACAAAACAGTCAGGATCTAGTAAATTAACATCGTAGAAATTCGTCACTGGTGGACAGCAGATCTATTCATTATGTATTGCATACCAACGCAATCCTAGTCTCGCGGGGCCATCCTTCAAATCTAATGTAATCATAATCTACCAACAAAAATGACACAAAAATATTTGACTGATACCTAGAAAGACAGACGTTTCTCATCACGGCATTAGTCAATTGTTGAAGTCTTCACCCACATTATCATCATCAAAACAAACTATAATGTTTATTGAAGCACTGACAACCCTACTAAAAGGCATTCCATCAACATTTCACAAGCTGCGTCAAGGATGTCCCACAATGTGAAGAGAGGAGTCATAGGCATATGCAATATATTAGTACCACATGATTATATAAAAAATCGATAATTTCCCCTCTAAATAAATGTATCTGTACTGTACATCACTGAGCAGAACTGCTTACGTAGGATTTCACCTTGTAGCAGCAAGCCATTTAATAAATGCGTCTCTATCCCGTTTCACAAACTATACACAATATTTATCGTCAAAATAAACTATTCCATTCTGCGTTACGTTATTAGATTCCATACCCGAGGTAAAACTGTATGGCAATAAGTTGAGCGTCTCCTCTAAATGTTCTCTAATAGGAAGCATTCCAGTGTCCTAATTCAATAGTCAAAAGCATGGAGATATCCAACGCACCTTCCGCAGATTTATGCTTTAGCAAATAAACTGCGATTTCCCTATTTTAGCTCCATGTCAAATATTTTCTCCACATCTTCTCTTCTCAATGGAGACAGCGACCACTGCAGCCAGCGGATAGCAGAGTTTATCCTTCTTGACAGACACGAGTTTGAGCCAATTGGAGAGCTCAGCGTTTCTTTGACGCTCTCTTATTTTTGTACCCAAGCACACTGAATCGGAGCTGCAGCAGTTCTCAGGTAGCCTGACGTCTCACACTGAATTATTCCAATAGTGTGCAACTGCAGCCTGCAATTCGGGCGTTCCTGCATGTGGGCATTCCTGCATGGCCCTTCCGCGAGCATCCCATTGCTTCCTTCCTTGAATAATTTTGGGTAACGATTAGTTTTCATGCAAATTGTTATGGTTATTGTCATAATTGTTTTTTGTGTTGAAAAACGTTTTCAGCTTGTAATGCATCTTTGAATTCCCTCCTCCTAAAATTAATGCATTTAGCCAATTAACAGCATTGCAATCTGCTTAGTTTGGGTCCTGAATGCTTATTGTCTGAATTAGTGTTTCATGTTATATTTATGTTGGTAACCAGTTTATAATAGCAATAAGGTGCCTCTGGGGGTTGTGGTACACGACCAATATACCACACCCCCCATGCCCTGTTGCTTAACTATATACCTGGTGTATTATGGTAGGCCTACCTCTAAATTAGACTATACTTCAATGTGTGTAAGATAGTGGACCTTACTGCCTGGTCAGGGCGGTGCAGTACAAACCATCAGGAGTCAGGCAGGATTCAGGTGCAAATGGTGTGATTTATTTACAGGTGCAGAAGGTGAATAAAAAGTAGATCCAAAATAATTGCAATTAGCCTTGGGATGAGTTCATAGCGTTACAAAATATAATAAATAAGAAACAATCATCTAAATGGCCAATATTCAGAAGTTACAACTGGTGAACACATAATACTGTAAAGTATACGCTAGGATTCGAGAAGCAGGTGCAGAAGGTGAGTTTAATGATGTGACTAAGTCAATAAACAAAACAGGAAAGGAAAGGCAAAGGGGGATACCTAGTCAGTTGTACAACTGAATGCCTTCAACTGTAATCTGTCTCCCGCATTTAACCCAACCCCTCTGAATCAGAAAGGTGCAGGGGGCTGCCTTTCACCCGGGGAACAGTGGGTTAACTGCCTTGCTCAGGGGAGAATGACAGATTTTTACCTTGTCAGCTCAGGGAAGTCAGAAGTTAACATACACTTAGGTTGGAGTCAAACTGTTTTTTCAACCACTCCACAAATTTCTTGTTAACAAACTATAGTTTTGGCAAGTCGGTTAGGACATCTACTTTGTGCATGACAAGTCAATTTTCCAACAATTGTTTACAGATGAATTAACTCACTTATAATTCATTGTATCACAATTCCAGTGGGTCAGAAGTTTATACACACTAAGTTGACTGGGCCTTTAAACAGCTTGGAAAATTATGTAATGGCTTTAGAAGCTTCTGGTAGGCTAATTGACATCATTTGAGTCAATTTGAGGTGTACCTCAGTGACCCTTTGATTGACATCATGGGAAAATCAAAAGAAATCAGGCAAGAACTTTGTAGACCTCCACAAGTCTGGTTCATCCTTGGGAGCAATTTCCAAATGCCCGAAGGTACCACGTGCATCTGTAAAAACAATAGTACGCAAGTATAAACACCATGGGACCACGCAGCCATCATACCGCTCAGGAAGGAGACGCGTTCTGTCTCCTAGAGATGAACATACTTTGGTGTGAATTGTGCAAATCAATCCCAGAACAAGGTTTGGAGGATAAAAGGGGAGGCTTGCAAGCCGAAGAACACCATCCTAACCGTGAAGCACGGGGGAGGCTGCATCATGTTGTGGGGGTGCTTTGCTGCAGGAGGGACTGGTGCACGTCACAAAATAGATGGCATCATGAGGGAGGAAAATTATGTGGATATATTGAAGCAACATCTCAAGACATCAGTCTATAAGTTAAAGCTTGGTCGCAAATGGGTCTTGCAAATGGAGAATGACCCCAAGCATACTTCCAAAGTTGTGGCAAAATGGCTTAAGGGCAACAAAGTCAAGGTATTGGAGTGGCCATCACAAAGCCCTGACCTCAATCCTATAGAAAATATGTGGGCAGAACTGAAAAAACTTGTGCGAGCAAGGAGGCCTACAAACCTGACTCAGTTACACCAGCTTTGTCAGGAGGAATTGTCCAAAATTCAACCAATTTATTGTGGGAAGGTTGTGGAAGGCTACCCGAAATGTTTGACCCAAGTTGAACTATTTGAAGGCAATGCTCCCAAATACTAATTTAGTGTATGTAAACTTCTGCCCCACTGGGAATGTGATGAAAGAAATAAAAGCTGAAATAAATCACTCTCTACTATTATTCTGACATTTCACATTCTTAAAATAAAGTGGTGATCCTAACTGACCGAAGACTGGGAATTTTTACTAGGATTAAATGTCAGGAATTGTGAAAAACTGAGTTTAAATGTATTTGGCTAAGGTGTATGTAAACTTCCGACTTCAACTGTACATGTTGCTAGCTATACGTATATTATAGTTATATGTCTGTCATATTGAGGTATCTAGCTATAAGTTAAACCTGATCAATCAAATAGATAGGTGTAAGCAATTATGGTAATTCCAAATGCCCTTTCCTAGGTGTATGTAGGAGTGAAAGTGAGAGAGGTGGGAAGAGTGGAAGACAGACAGAGAGATAGGAACAGAGAAAGACAGCAGCGCAAATGTACTTAGACTTGAGTATTTCAACAACTCCTCTCTTCCAACTTGTTAGGCAATCACATGTCCCTACGGTGGATGGATGGTCAGCCACGCAGGAGGGTGATTTTTACTAAGGAGGAGAAGGAGGCCGTGCTGTCCGAGATGCATGCTGGCCATTTCGGAGAGAAGCACATGACAAGCAAAATCAACCTACGCTTCTTCTGACGGGGAATTGAAATAACCTTTTATAAATCACATTCTATTATATCTGAAATCATTATTATTTCAATGAATGTCATATCAGAGAGCACACTGTTTCAATTTGTCACTTTCTAGCCTGCCAGAAGTTTGAGAGGGCGAAGACTGTGGCGCCGGAGTTGAAGCCCATCAAAGTTGTTTCACCATGGTAAGTGTCCCAATTCAAATTTTGTCCTGATAAATTGTCTTGTAATGGTTGCTTCATTTGACCATAGTAGAGTTTATAGAAAGTGTGTGCGTGTGTCAGTATCCTTACAAATATGAAAATCTGCATAACACAGATACGGGTAATAATAAAGTCATCTCTCTAACATTTAAATGTTAGGGGTGGACCTCATCAGACACTTCACCAAATCCAGGAATGGCAACAGCTGGTGTCTGACGGCGACCAATCACTTTACCAAGTGGGTGGAGGCAGTACTCATTAAGGTCAGTAGAGGAAGAGAATGTGCTTAACTCTAAATTCCCTTCTGTAACCCATTAAAAAGGGTGCTTGGAACCAAAAATGTATTTTCGTTTTGTATGATACCCATCAAGGATGAGACTGGTGAGGCCACCTCAAGGCGATGGAGATCTTCAACACCCACGGTTCTCCTGAGGCCATCTTGAGTGAACGAGGTGATGAATGCTGGAACAAGGTACGGATGTTATAGAGTCGCAATTCAACGGCTCAGACACAAGAGGTATGTGGCAGGGTCTACAGTCAATCACGGATTACAAAAAGAAAACCAGCCCCGGCGCGGACCAGGATGTCTTGCTCCCAGGATGTCTTGCTCCCAGGATGTCTTGCTCCCAGGATGTCTTGCTCCCAGGATGTCTTGCTCCCAGAATGTCTTGCTCCCAGGATGTCTTGCTCCCAGGATGTCTTGCTCCCAGGATGTCTTGCGCAGCAGCGCCTCTTCAACCTCAGGAGGCTGAAGAAATTCAGCTCGTCACCAAAAGCACTCACAAACTTTTACAGATGCACAATCGAGAGCATCCTGTCGGGCTGTATCACCGCCTGGTACGGCAACTGCTCCGCCCACAACCATAAGGCTCTCCAGAGGGTAGTGAGGTTTGTACAACGCGTCACTGGGGGCAAACTACCTGCCCCCCAGGACACCTACACCACCCGATGTCACAGGAAGGCCATAAAGATCATCAAGGACAACAACCACCCGAGCCACTGCCTGTTCACCCCGCTATCATCCAGAAGGCGAGGTCAGTACAGGTGCCTCAAAGCAGGGACCGAGAGACTGAAAAACAGCTTCTATCTCAAGGACATCGGACTGTTAAACAGCCACCACTAACATTGAGTGGCTGCTGCCAACATACTGACTCAACTCCAGCCACTTTAACCACTTTAATAATGGAAAATTGATGTAAAAAATGTATCACTAGCCACTTTAAACAATGCCACTTAATATAATGTTTACATACCCTACATTACTCATCTCATATGTATATACCGTACTCTATACCATCTACTGCATCTTGCCATCTTTATGTAATACATGTATCACTAACCACTTTAAACAGTGCCACTTTTATGTTTACATACCCTACATTACTCATCTCATATGTATACACGGTACTCGATACCATCTACTGCATCTTGCCTATGCCGTTCTGTACCATCACTCATTCATATATCTTTATGTACATATTCTTTATCCCTTTACACTTGTGTGTATAAGGTAGTTGTTGTGGAATTGTTAGGTTAGATTTTCTCATTGGTTATTACTGCATTGTCGGAACTAGAAGCACAAGCATTTCTCTACACTCGCATTAACATCTTCTAACCATGTGTATGTGACAAATACAATTTGATTTGATATTCTGTCACCACTGGTTTGTTTTGTTTTATTACATTTTTGGGTTTTCCATGGTACATAATCAGAAATATTACTATATCTTAGTGTCAGATATCGCTTTCCTCCTCCTCCATATTTGGTGAATTGAACAGTGGGATAACAACCTGAAGGTAATTCTCTTTGCACAAAACAGCAGCGTCCAGGTCTCCACCGAGTACGGACGGGAGCCGCAACTGTTGACTGAGCTAAACAATGCAATTGTATATACAATTATTGCTTATACTGTAGTCTTTCTAATTTGTGATTGACTTAGTGTTGTTTGTCTATTGCTATTTTTATATAACGCACTTTCAGATCACTGAAACCCCACCTGATATGATGGAAGTTGTCGAACCAGATCAGAACGCCTTTGAGTACCACCTTCAAGCACAGACTGAGAAGGATGGAGGTGTTTGACCAGGTAAAAATGATTGTCCTCTGTTAATTTATTTTCTGGCCCTCCAAGATATTTGTAAGATGTATTTGTAATATGAAATATAATTGCATTTTTTTCCTGTTATCAATCAAGGTGAGCCTGAACATCGACAAGGCGCAGGAGGAGAGCTACCGGAGCAGAATCAAGAAGGTGACCAGGTGCTACGACATCCGGGCGAATTACTTGGTTTGGAAGAAGGACAAAAGGTGAGACCTGGGAAACCTCGCTGTTCTTTCGCTCCCAGCTGGGGTCACCATCTGTTGAGGTGAATATAGAACATCAAATAACTATTTGGATTTGCACACAAAATAACCTGAAGCTAGTTTTAGTTTCCCCTAACACTAATATTGTCTTCCTAGGGTTACCTCGGTGGAAGCCAGCAATCTTCTCCAGTTGGACGGTCAACCACTGATGCCCTACACGTCGATGAAGCCCAATAGATAAAGTATATTAAGCTTTGGTTGACATTTGAGAAAGCAAGAAATGGTAGTTATGCTGAGCTTAGAAAAATGTACCTCTTCAATTTACCTCTCCAAATGACTTTAGGACCATCGACTGTCTGAGCCCCCCAGGACGTGTCCCATCCACCAGAGCCAGTGAGTTTGGAGGGGGACCAGCTTGAGGTAGGCTATACCTTCCAAAACGATTGAAAAGTACATAATCACCCATTTATAAACACTGCACTAACCCAGCAAATTCTCCCAGTACAGTGTAACCTGTGTTTGCTTGTTTACGTCCGTCTCCTCCCTTTAACTAGATCCTAGGGGTTCTGCAACACCCAGACGTGGAGCCACCTGATGTCCTCCATTACATCATCTGCAGCTACTGTTGTCATGTCATTATCTGCTAAGAATGTTCTTGCTATCATACTGGGCACAATGAGAGACACACAGATTAACTAAAAACACTACCAACACTCAGAACAAAGAGAGGTTCTGCCTGGACTTTGCAGTCTCCCTCTTCAAGTCCACCTTCCGAGAATGGTCTGTTGAGAAGAAGCAATAGACGGAACCTCCCAACCAACCTCCATATTCCATACACCAGAATTCATTGTTTGTCTGCCATGTGTGTACAATTAAAAAATAAAATAAACTACTTGTGAAAATAAATTGCCTCAACTGCACCAACAAAAAAAAAGTTAACTGTTTTAAAAGGTGTAAGGTATCCTTTGATGGCATTTATTCAATGTATCCTAGGACCTACCATGGAAACCTAAATATTCAACCACAAGGTTGTACTAATGAGCTATGCGAGGAAAAAAACAAAAACAGGATTACTCAAATTTCAGTGTAGATAAAGAGAAAAATAAACATGACATGACAGCCAGACAACCCAGTGTATGAAGCAAATGGATTTGCATATGAATAGTGGAAATTAGCTGACTTTGATCTGTAAGGTAAGTAACTTTAATGTGTCAAGCAGATTACAATTTTTTTTACATTTCCAAAACATAGCAACGTTAAAGACATGGATTTCGTTGTAATGTTAACAAGGTTCCCAAAAGTAGTTTAGCTAATAAAATAAACATTGCTTAACAAAATTGTCACGGATATCAGCCTTGTTTGCATAGCGGTGATGAAAATAACATTTAGGCTGTAATGATCTCCACAATTCAAATCATTAGATGTCACCGTTGATATAGCAATGGACACTAATAGTTAATCAAATCCCATTGTGAGGCAGAGGGGGACACTTTTTGGCATGACAGGCCCCCAAAAACTGGGGGCTCAGTTTCCAGCAGGTGGAGCAGGAGGTTCCTGGTGGAGAGCCAGACACGATCACCAGGATGGAACATGGGAGCCTCACTGCGGTGGCGGTCCGCCTGAGCCTTCTGATGGCGGACAGCGAGCTTGAGCCTCACGTGGGCGTCGTTCCACACCTCTGTCGGAATCACTCGTCCACTGCAGGGGCCTCGGTCTGGCTCAGAGGAAAACAGAAAGGCAAAAGAAAAAAGGACAACAAATCATAACAGCAAGGCCAATTGAATGAGAGTGTGTATATGCATGTGTACAAACACCTGCACGGCATAAGCCTCAGGCAAACTGCGTTTTGCTGGAACATTACCCCTCAGTGTTATTCAAACTTACTTTTTGTTGTTGTCTTTGACCGTCATTCTATCCCTGCCCAGCAACTCCACTCCCACAGCCAACCCACAGCTCATCCCACCCATCTCGAGTTTTCTACGCACCATATATCTTGCAACTATGCTGTGATGTTTAACTTGCAATCTGTGAAGTCTATTCGCTGAAATTGTGAGTTAAAGAAATACTTTAACTAAGCGTATTAGTAATTGACTGTCCCGGGCTCTCCAGATAGAGTACTATTTCTAGGGTCAATTTTAGATCAATGTTATGCATTGTCAGCCATTCTGAACCTGAGACCAGAAACCGGCTACCTGAGGGCAATACCAAAATAAATGGTCTATTGATTCTGTATCCTTAAAATCTGCAGAGCTTCGATGATTGTATGCTCCAAATATTAAACATTTTGTTGGTGGCAAGAGTTCTATATAACAATTTTATTTTAAAAGAACAAAAGTCCTGAATCTTGTGTTATATATATATATATATATCTCTACTCATACACCCTGTAATCTGTACATCAAAAATCTCTCCAATTATTTTGCAATCTGTATGGTACAACTGTCAACATCCTGGTCCTCAAATGAAACTGGTTTACTTTCCTATTTATGCTATTTTCATTCCTCTGCCAGTTTTGATCCTTTATATTCTACCATTTCAATTTAATTTAAAAACAAAATATCCTATTCAATCGTTCCCATAAATTCAGGCATTTTATTAACCAGCACATTTAAGTTCAGCCATAATATATGTTGTAATATTGGTTCTCTTTTCAGGGGGATGAAACTGTAGCAACCTCTACAAAGAGACTTTGAAAAAAGTATCGTTTTCATCGAAAATGAGCCATGGCAATCTGCACAAAGGCAAAACGGCATTAGTTAAACAACAAAGCTTTTCTTAACGATCTTCTGGAGGGGTTTAGGGTTCAAGTAAAACTTTTGAATAAGTGAAGCTTTTAGAGAGAGGTTTAGTGCTTCTATATTTAATCATCTCAACCCACCCAATTCATAATATAGATAGGCACGCTCTCTCTTGTCTGGTTTAGCGTTCCAGATAAAGCTAAATATTTTCTGCTCATATGATTTGAAAAGCGAATCAGGAGTAAGCAGCACCATGAATAAACAGATATGACTAAGGAGTTAATCAGGGCAATTTGTCCATAAATAGACAAGTATTTACCTCTTCATGGTTGCAGGCTCTTGTCTATTTTTACAAGTATTTATCAGAGAGGGATTGGATGGTGCGGATGATCCCTGGGTGTCCAGTGGTGAGGGATGTGTGTGTCCAGGTCAACAGCCAATCTCTCACCCCTGTGAGGATGTAGATGAGCTCTGGAGGGAAGGTAGCAGGAGCGGGTTCCTCCACCAACGTGAAACCACAGGGTGCGGGAAAGCAGGTCCTCCGGCATCCTGGTCCCCAGGCGGCAATTCTCATCCTCGACCAGGAGAGGGTGGGGTTATGAAGTTGGAGTCACAGGAGGCCGAGGATGACTGTATAAGGGTGTAGTGGTGAGGAAGGGGAGGCTTTCCTGGTGCATGGGTCGCACGGTGAGGGGGAGTGGTGCTGTGATGTGTGCAATCATGTCAGATCCCAATTGTTGCGTATCCAGGGCTTGGACAGGAAAAGGAGAGGAGAGCAGGTATGAAGTTAAGTTCAGGAAGGAAGCGAGGGCCCGCTCGATGAAGTTCCCAGCAGCACCGGTCCACTAGAGATGTAGAGACAACACTTGAGACAGCCAGCAAAATGGAAACCAGAAAGGGTTTAGCAGAAAACAGTGATAATGAATACTCATGCCTACCCTGGGAGACGGAAGGTCATGGGGCCACCCCTCTGCTTTAGTGGACCCAGGGTTGGGGGACACACACACACACGACACCACTGAAGCTGGTGCCCCTCCTAGCCGCAATAGGGACAGGGCCCCAGCTGTCTCCAACAACACCAACAACATATCTTTGGACGCTCTCATCGCGATGGACATCTGTCTAGATAACTTTCCGGAGTGCCTGTGTCCACCTTGCCTCCCTCCTTTGGCTGTCCTGAGGCAAAGCCTGAAGCCATGGAGTTAGTGGCCACAGGCACTCCGGAAAGTTATCTAGACAGATGTCCATCGCGATGAGAGCGTCCAAGGATATGTTGTCATCCCGACATGCAAACTCCATCTGGACCTCCACGTGCAGTCCACTGTGGAATAGGTTGCGGAACACTGGCTCATTCCAGCTGGAGGCTGCCACAGTCAGAAAGGAGAGGGCTCATTCCTCAGCGGTCTGGGCACCTGCTGGTGTTGGAAAAGTCACTCACCTCCCTCTCTGCCATCTGGAGAATGGTCAAAGAAACAGAGCCATGAACCTCTCATAGGAACACAGCTCCTCCACTCCTCAACGGCTGTAGCCCACTCCAACGCCCGTCCTGTCAGCAGGGAAATCCCTGACCTGGGCTGACAGACAGCTGGGTAGGCTGGGGGACTGGCTCACTGTGACGACCCATGGTAAGAGGCCCTCCGTCAGAGGTATGGAGAACCTCGCTGGTGGTGTCGAGGCAGTGGAGAACATCCTTCATGATCGTACCCAGTAGAGCCAGCTGGTCTTGGTGGAATAGATGACCCTGTTCCTCGACCATCCAGAAGCTGCTTCAATTATTTCAGAGGCAGTATTCTGTAAAGTATACACTAGGAGTCAGGAAGCCGGTGCAGAAGGTGAATTTAATAATTAGACTAAGCCAATAAATAAAACAGGCACCGCATACTGAAAGCAAACAAAACCATTACTGACTGAGGCTACTGAGGGCTAAATAAAGGGGAAAGTAATCAAGGTAATGATGAAATCCAGGTGTGCAAAACGATGGGGAGCAGGTGGGTGTAATGATGGTTGCCAGGTGTTCCGTAATGTGGGTTGCCAGGACCGGTGGTCAGTAGATGGGCGAGGTCGAACGAGAGGGAGAGGATATCACATACCTTCAACGATTAAAAATATTTTACACAACTCAGCATAGACTGTACATTATAATTAGGGATAATGAGCATGCACATCTGCTGGGTAAGTAGTGGACATGCCCGGCTTGCCCTTCCTTTCCTGTAGGCTACTCAGTGGTGAGTAGCCTACAGGTTGACGTTAATGTGTAACTTAAATTCTAAATTAACATTGTTAAAGAGTTCTACTTGCGTATGGTATTTTGTACAACAATTGTGTGACATACACTACATGACAATAAGTATGGACACCTGCTTATTGAACTCCAAAATCATGGGCATTAATATGGAGTTGGTCCCCCTTTGCGGCTATAACAGCCTCCAATCTTCTGGGAAGGCTTTCCACTAGATGTTGGAACATTGCTGCGGGGACTTCCATTCAGCCACAAGAGGATTACTGAGGTCGAGCACTGATGTTGGGCAATTAGACCTGGCTCACAGTCAGCGTTCCAATTCATCCCAAAGGTGTTTGATGGGGTTGAGGTCAGGGCTCTGTGCAGACCAGTCAAGTTCTTCCACACCGATCTCGACAAACCATTTCTGTATGGACCTCGCTTTGTGCATGGGGGCATTGTCATGCTGAAACAGGAAAGGGCCATCCCCAAACAGTTGCCACAAAGTTGGAAGCACAGAATCGTCTAGAATGTCATTGTATGTTGTAGCGTTAAGATTTCCCTTCACTGGAACTAAGGCGCCTAGCCCGAACCATGAAAAACTAACCCAGACCATTATTCCTCCTCCACCAAACTTTGCAGTTGGCACTATGCATTCGGGCAGGTAGCGTTCTCCTGGCATCCTCCAAACCCAGACTCGACTGTCGGACTGCCAGACGGTGAAGCGTGATTCATCACTCCAGAGAACGCATTTCCACTGCTCCAGAGTACGATGTCGGCAAACTCCAGCCAACACTTGGCATTGCACATGGTGATCTTAGGCTTGTGTGCGGCTGCTTGGCCATGGAAACCCATTTCATGAAGCTCCCGACGAACAGTTGTTGTGCTAACGTTGCTTCCAGAGGCAGTTTGAAATTTGATGAACTGATTGTTGGAAAGGTGGCATCCTATGACGGTGCCACGTTGAAAGTCACTGAGCTCTTCAGTAAGGCCATTCTACTGCCAATGTTTGTCTATGGAGACTGCATGGCTGTGGGCTCGGTTTTATACACCTGTCAGCAACGGGTGTGGCTGAAATAGCCGAATTCACAAATTTGAAGGGGTGTTCACATACTGTTGGAAATAGAGTAAGAGGACAGTGTTTGAAACTGGCCACCAGATGGCACTATTATTCATTTTCCGTCTTGTCATTTGTATCTGACTTTAATGTTTTTTTATTTTTTATTTCACCTTTATTTAACCAGGTAAGCAAGTTGAGAACAAGTTCTCATTTACAATTGCGACCTGGCCAAGATAAAGCAAAGCAGTTCGACACATACAACGACACAGAGTTACACATGGAGTAAAACAAACATACAGTCAATAATACAGTAAAAAAAACAAGTCTATATACAATGTGAGCAAATTAGGTGAGAAGGGAGGTAAAGGCAAAAAAGGCCATGGTGGCAAAGTAAATACAATATAGCAAGTAAAACACTGGAATGGTAGTTTTGCAATGGAAGAATGTGCAAAGTAGAAATAAAAATAATGGGGTGCAAAGGAGCAAAATAAATAAATAAATTAAATACAGTTGGGAAAGAGGTAGTTGTTTGGGCTAAATTATAGGTGGGCTATGTACAGGTGCAGTAATCTGTAAGATGCTCTGACAGTTGGTGCTTAAAGCTAGTGAGGAGATAAGTGTTTCCAATTTAAGAGATTTTTGTAGTTCGTTCCAGTCATTGGCAGCAGAGAACTGGAAGGAGAGGCGGCCAAAGAAAGAATTGGTTTTGGGGGTGACTAGAGAGATATACCTGCTGGAGCGTGTGCTACAGGTGGGAGATGCTATGGTGACCAGCGAGCTGAGATAAGGGGGACTTTACCTAGCAGGGTCTTGTAGATGACATGGAGCCAGTGGGTTTGGCGACGAGTATGAAGCGAGGGCCAGCCAACGAGAGCGTACAGGTCGCAATGGTGGGTAGTATATGGGGATTTGGTGACAAAACGGATTGCACTGTGATAGACTGCATCCAATTTGTTGAGTAGGGTATTGGAGGCTATTTTGTAAATGACATCGCCAAAGTCGAGGATTGGTAGGATGGTCAATTTTACAAGGGTATGTTTGGCAGCATGAGTGAAGGATGCTTTGTTGCGAAATAGGAAGCCAATTCTCGATTTAACTTTGTATTGGAGATGTTTGATATGGGTCTGGAAGGAGAGTTTACAGTCTAACCAGACACCTAAGTATTTGTAGTTGTCCACGTATTCTAAGTCAGAGCCGTCCAGAGTAGTGATGTTGGACAGGCGGGTAGGTGCAGGTAGCGATCGGTTGAAGAGCATGCATTTAGTTTTACTTGTATTTAAGAGCAATTGGAGGCCACGGAAGGAGAGTTGTATGGCATTGAAGCTTGCCTGGAGGGTTGTTAACACAGTGTCCAAAGAAGGGCCGGAAGTATACAGAATGGTGTCGTCTGCGTAGAGGTGGATCAGAGACTCACCAGCAGCAAGAGCGACCTCATTGATGTATACAGAGAAGAGAGTCGGTCCAAGAATTGAACCCTGTGGCACCCCCATAGAGACTGCCAGAGGTCCGGACAGCAGACCCTCCGATTTGACACACTGAACTCTATCAGAGAAGTAGTTGGTGAACCAGGCGAGGCAATCATTTGAGAAACCAAGGCTGTCGAGTCTGCCGATGAGGATGCGGTGGTTGACAGAGTCGAAAGCCTTGGCCAGATCAATGAATACGGCTGCACAGTAATGTTTCTTATCGATGGCGGTTAAGATATCGTTTAGGACCTTGAGCGTGGCTGAGGTGCACCCATGACCAGCTCTGAAACCAGATTGCATAGCAGAGAAGGTATGGTGAGATTCGAAATGGTCGGTAATCTGTTTGTTGACTTGGCTTTCGAAGACCTTAGAAAGGCATGGTAGGATAGATATAGGTCTGTAACAGTTTGGGTCAAGAGTGTCCCCCTTTGAAGAGGGGATGACCGCAGCTGCTTTCCAATCTTTGGGAATCTCAGATGACACGAAAGAGAGGTTGAACAGGCTAGTAATAGGGGTGGCAACAATTTCGGCAGATAATTTTAGAAAGAAAGGGTCCAGATTGTCTAGCCCGGCTGATTTGTAGGGGTCCAGATTTTTCAGCTCTTTCAGAACTTCAGCTGAATGGATTTGGGAGAAGGAGAAATGGGGAAGGCTTGGGCGAGTTGCTGTTGGGGGTGCAGTGCTGTTGACCGGGGTAGGAGTTGCCAGGTGGAAAGCATGGCCAGCCGTAGAAAAATGCTTATTGAAATTCTCAATTATGGTGGATTTATCAGTGGTGACAGTGTTTCCTATCTTCAGTGCAGTGGGCAGCTGGGAGGAGGTGTTCTTATTCTCCATGGACTTTACAGTGTGCCCAGACGGCTATACACTTTTCTGCCCCCGGCGATCGGCTCTTACGTAAAACATCCTTCGTTCAGGCTGCAAAGGCGTCTGTTACTTTCTTAACTCGATCTGATGGCCCGCCGCCTAAAAAATAGGTCACAGAGAAAAAAAAAAGGATTGTACTTTACAGGCTCTAGAGAAGTTAGAGTTGTAATTAACAAATAAAGCCATATTATGCATTGTTAATGTGTCTTGTATGATTCAGAGAAGTTTCATATGATGTCTCAAAATGGTCAATCCCACAAGCATAAATCTCTAAGGTGTACTTTTACGGATGAATTTGGCACTAGAAGAAGATTCAACAGCTTAAAAAAACAAATACATTGTTGAAATGTACAAATATTTACTTGGTAAATATGTTTAAAGGGGTCTAGTTTGCATATGTGCCTTCAATTTCAATACAATGAATCCATGATACTCGTGGTATATAAAAAATATCTTAGTGGTCACATTTGTGATCAATGGGAAAATAGTGTCTCTAATGTATACTGTATATATTTAATATAGCAGATTATTATTTTTCAGTAGATTGAAGTTGAGTTGCATTATGGATATACACTGAGGGTAGAAAACATTAAGAACACCTTCCTAATACTGAGTTGCACCATTTTTGCCCTCAGGACATCCTCAATTTGTCAGGGCATGGACTCTACAAGGTGTCGAAATCATTCTACAGGGATGCTGGCCCATGTTGACTCCAATGCTTCCCACAGTTGTGTCACGTTGGCTGGATGTCCTTTGGGTGGTGGACCATTCTTGATACACACAGGAAACTGTTGAGTGAGTAAAACCCAGCAACATTGAAGTTTTTGACACACTCAAACCAGTGCACCTGGCACCTACTACCATACCCCGTTCAAAGGCCCTTAACTCTTTTTTGACCTTCCCATTCACCCTCTGAATGACACACATAGACAATCCATGTCTCAAATCTTCAAAATCCTCCTTTAACCCGTCTCTTCCCCTTCATCTTTAACCTGTCTCTTCCCCTTCATCTTTAACCTGTCTCCTCCCCTTCATCTTTAACCTGTCTCCTCCCCTTCATTTTTAACCTGTCTCCTCCCCTTCATCTTTAACCTGTCTCTTCCACTTCATCTATAACCTGTCTCTTCCCCTTCATCTTTAACCTGTCTCTTCCCCTTCATCTTTAACCTGTCTCTCCCCCTTCATCTTTAACCTGTCTCTTCCCCTTCATCCTTAACCTGTCTCCTCCCCTTCATCTTTAACCTGTCTCCCCCCCTTCATCTTTAACCTGTCCCCCTTCATCTTTAACCTGTCTCTTCCCCTTCATCTTTAACCTGTCTTCTTCCCCTTCATCTTTAACCTGTCTTCTTCATCTTTAACCTGTCTTCTTCCCCTTCATATTTAACCTGTCTCCCCCTTCATCTTTAACCTGTCTCCCCCTTCATCTTTAACCTGTCTCTTCCCCTTCATCTTTAACCTGTCTTCTTCATCTTTAACCTGTCTCCTCCCCTTCATCTTTAACCTGTCTCTCCCCCTTCATCTTTAACCTGTCTCTTCCCCTTCATCTTTAACCTGTCTTCTTCCCCTTCATCTTTAACCTGTCTTCTTCCCTTCATCTTTAACCTGTCTCTTCCCCTTCATCTTTAACCTGTCTCCCCCCCTTCATCTTTAACCTGTCTTCTTCCCCTTCATCTTTAACCTGTCTTCTTCCCCTTCATCTTTAACCTGTCTCCTCCCCTTTATCTTTAACCTGTCTTCTTCCCCTTCATCTTTAACCTGTCTCCTCCCCTTCATCTTTAACCTGTCTTCTTCCCCTTCATCTTTAACCTGTCTTCTCCCCCTTCATCTTTAACCTGTCTTCTTCCCCTTCATCTTTAACCTGTCTTCTTCCCCTTCATCTTTAACCTGTCTTCTTCCCCTTCATATTTAACCTGTCTTCTTCCCCTTCATCATTAACCTGTCTCTTCCCCTTCATATTTAACCTGTCTTCTTCCCCTTCATCTTTAACCTGTCTTCTTCCCCTTCATCTACACTGATTGAAGTGGATTTCACAGGTGACATTAATAAGGTTAATAAGCTTTCACCTGGATTCACCTGGTCAGTCTGTGTCATGGAAAGAGCAGGAGTTCAGTGTACTCAGTGTACTTGATCAAGATGATTTTACCATTATCCATTAGCCTTGACATATGTTTAAATCAGTGATTGACTGTAAAACATCATATTTTGTTATTTCAGGGGGAATTATAGACCCATACACCAAATTAGTGTAATAACTTAACACATATTTAATGTCAATAGAATTGTTTAGTGTCTCTTGCACATTGTAGACCTGGTTTGTGTGAGTTGTGCTGAATAGTCACAAGGGTAGGCCTGGTTTATTAAGAGTATTGGGACATAGCGAAATATGTAAACCTGGTTGGCATGGATATTTGGGCTGAGATATGCAGGTGTAGATCTGGTTTATAATAACATTGGGACTCAATCAAAGGTGTAGAACTGGTTTGTAGGAGTACGGGTGCTGAGGTGCAGGGGTAGACCTTGTTTACAGATTATGGGTTTTCAG
The DNA here is from genome assembly GCF_034236695.1 of Oncorhynchus nerka. Lineage (NCBI taxonomy): Eukaryota > Metazoa > Chordata > Actinopteri > Salmoniformes > Salmonidae > Oncorhynchus > Oncorhynchus nerka. The sequence goes on from NC_088407.1 coordinate 59,374,430, forward strand.
GCTTCGGCACATATAGCCTTAGTTGGCTAATTGGATTCAAGCACAGGTGCAGACATTGTAGGTATGTAAATTGGAACTGAAGTACAGACCTGGTTTGTAATTAGTACTTCCACCATTGGACATTTGAGACAAAATATCCACAGGAAGGTAGGCCTATTATTAAACCGACTTTTCAAAACGCGGGTCTGTGCATGGCTGCGCGGCTCTCACTGGGTTGGTTCTTCATTACCTGACGCATGCGCTCAAGATGTTAACATTAGCTGAGCTCATGCAGATGTTAGGTAGTTGCTAAGCAGGATCGGTGGGACAAACCTCCTGTAAACCCTAACCCAGTGGTGTAAAGTACTTAAGTAAAACTACTTGAAGTACTACTTATGTAGTTTTTTGGGATATCTGTACTTTACTTTTCATATTTTTCACAACTTTTACTTCACTACCTTCCTAATGAAAAGAATGTACTTTTTACTCAATACATTTTCCCTGTTACTCAAAAGTACTACATTTTGAATGCTTAGCAGGACAGGGAAAATTCACACACTTGTCAAGAGAACATCCCCGGCTATCCCTAGTGCCTCTGATCTGGCGGACTCACTAAACACAAATGCTTTGTTTGTAAATTATGTGAAGTGTTGTAGTGTGCCTCTGGCTATCTGTAAATAAATTAAAAAACAAGATATAATATAAGCAATTGGAAATTATTTATACTTTTACTTTTGATACTTAAGTATATTTTTTCAATTAGATTTACTTTTGATACTTAAGTATATTTAAAACAAAATACTTTGACTTTTACTCAAGTAGTATTTTACTGGGTGACTTTTACTTGAGTCATTTTCTATTAAGGTATCTTTACTTTTACTCAAGTATGACAACTGGGTACTTTTTCCACCACTGGATGTCTTCTGTGCCCACATGAATAACCCCCCTTGATGTAACTGGAATGATGAGATAGAAGTTCTTCTTCTATGTTTTTGTTTTATTATATCACTGCCATACTGTGTTTGATATTGTCTAGCCATCTTGTCTTAAGAGGACCACAATGGAAATAAGTCCCAGACTTTACTGTGTGTTATCCTCAATGATTTTTATTCATGTGCATGTATGGCTTTTAAGTTTTTTGTGTGCTTGTTTTTTTTAAATGGTCGAATGAATAAACTAAACTGCCCTGACCCTAACCTTACCTTAACTCTTTGAATTTAAACTTCAATAGGGTGATGTCAGATGGTCGTCTCAAGGATCCCACTAAGCCACAGGTGTCAAACTCATTCCATAGAGGGCAGTATCTGCAGGATTTCACAGAGGTGTCTACATCCATTTTTGTACTTATAGCCTACAGTAAATAAAAATGTACCGATTGATTAAAGAATAATTTAGGCTCATGAGCTTAGTTTAGTTCAACTGTCGTACCCAAAATATAAGCTTGTTTGACTCCCATGTTTGTAAACAAAGTAAATGTATAGCCTAAAAACATGGTTGAAACTATAATTTTGATATCATGGATGGTCAGTCCTTGAATCCGTAGCTCTGTCTTTGAATTGAAGAGTGGTTACATTTCTCCAGCTGCATTCCCCCACTTGTTCTGAAACCGTGGTGGGGAGCTTCTTTGTTATTGTTTCAACACTGATCGTCGCTTTAAGGTCACAGATTAGTTAGGAACTCCCCTCACCTGGTTGTGTAGGTCTTAATTGGACACAAATGGAAAGGAAATAACAAAAACCAGCAGATGCTGTTTGACACCCCTGCACTAAGCATTCCCTACCTTCTGTTAAAGCTACATGGGTTTGCGCATGTATCAGGTGATCAAAACCAGTGTTCTGAAAAGTTTGTTTTAATAATATTTTCCTGTGGATAGTTTGTAAAAAACAATGTCCAACGGCATAAGGAACAGCGTCAACAACTGGCAGAATATGTTGAAATTGCAGTTTATTCAACATACACACATTTCAATTGAATAAAGGCCCGACCTAATCAGCAATGGAGTAAAGGCCACTGTAATAGGCCAATACTCTCATGAATCCCTCTCACACTCTGGGAGGGAGGGAGGGAGGGAGGGAGGACAGGGCCCTTGGTTTAGACCAGTGTTTCTTAATCCTGCTTCTTTTTCCCTGGGACTACACACCTGGATCCACTAATTAAAGGTTTGGTGGTGAGTTGATTAGTGGAATAAGGTGTGTGTGGGCTGCACAATAAGGTGGGCTCCCCAGGACCAGGATAGAGAACCACTGATTTAGGATAACGTCCGTCATTCCAATTTGAAAGCAGTACCACAAGGTGGCAGCATTGGACCATATAAAACATTATCTCCAATCAAGACTTGGCACAATACCTGGCTACTGTTTAAGAAAAGACAACTATAGCCTATGTCAAACAAAATACTTGACTAATTATTAAATATAGGTATATGAGGCCTATTGGTTTTTGTGAAAGAGATGGGATTTGGAGGGGTGAGGAAGAACTAGGCATATTCTGTCAGTAAGACATCAAATATTGACTTTACAAACATCTTAGTATATATGTTCTGTAACATTGTTTTATTACACTTTGTCTGAGAGAAAAAAAAAGAATTTACAATTTACTGCTACAGAACTTGACCTCGTTTTAGGTTGCTGTGGATCTGACAAAAGCTATGAAAATGATCTAAGTAATCCCAATGAAAAGTTAAAGTTGAGGTTATGTATTGATTTCCTCGCCAGTGTTGCAACATAATTTCATCAGTGCTGTTTCCATTATCCGTTTTCATTGATGTGGTCAAAACAAGGGGCTTTAAAAGGCTGCTGCGGTGAGTATGTATTAGGTCATATTTACACATTTAACCCCACTATACAATGAATGATTTATTTACTTAAGCTACATAAGTCGATTTGCAGGCTACATTGAACATTAAACACTATTTCACTGGCCGCTTAGAGTGCAATAATGAAGCCATACTCTATACCGTTCTGTTCTTCTAGGTGCTGTCCATGGTGCTGATTTGTGGAGGCAGGTGCTGTGCAAGAAGTCTATGCATATTGGATGCTATGTTTGTATTTATATTTTGTATTTATTCAGGATTCCCATTAGTTCCTGTCAAGGCAGTAGCTGCTCTTCCTGGGTTCCAAACATATTAAAGCACCTACATTACATATAAAACCAAATATAAAATCATATAACATTATTACACCATTACATAACTACAATACAAAATGTTCAATACCACCATTCAGCAATATCACAATGTATGCGTATGCATGTGTCTGTACCTTTGTGTGTCTCTTCACAGTCCCTGCTGTGCCATAAGGTGTATTTTTTTTACCTGTTTAAAACTAAATCTGATTCTACTGCTTGCATCAGTTACCTGATGTGGAATAGAGTTCCATGTAGTCATGGCTCTATGTAGTACTGTACGCCTCCCATAGTCTGTTCTGGACTTGGGGACTGTGAAGAGACCTCTGGTGGCATGTCTTGTGGGGTATACATGGGTGTCCGAGTGTGTGCAAGTATTTTAAACAGACAGCTCGGCACATTCAGCTTGTCAATCTCTTACAAAAACAAGTAGTGATGAATCAATCTCTCTTCCACTTTGAGCCATGAGAGATTGACATGCATGTCATTAATGTTAGCACTCTGTGTACTTTTAAGGGCCAGCCGTGCTGCCCTGTTCTGAGCCAACTGCAATTTTCCCAAGTCCCTCTTTGTTGCACCTGACCACACTACTGAACAGTAGCCTAGGTGCAACAAAAATAGGGCCTGTAGGACTTGCCTTGTTGATAGTGTTGTTAAGAAGGTAGAGCTTTATTATGGACAGACTGATCCCCGTCTTAGCTACTGTTGTATCAATATGTTTTGACCGTGACAGTTTACAATCCAGGGTTACTCAAAGCAGTTTAGTCACCTCAACTTACTCAATTTCCACATGATTCATTATGAGATATAGTTGAGGTTTAGGGTTTAGTGAATGATTTGTCCCAAATACAATGCTTTCAATTTTGGAAATATTTAGGACTAATTTATTCCTTGCTACCCATTCCAAAGATAACTGCAGCTCTTTAAGTGTTGCAGTCATTTCAGTCGCTGTAGTAGCTGACGTGTAGTAGCTGACGTGTATAATGTTGAGTCATCCGCATACATAGACACACTGGCCTTACTCAAAGCCAGTGGCATGTTATTAGTAAAGATTGAAAAAAGCAAGGGGCCTAAACAGCTACCCTGGGGAATACCTGATTCTACCTGGATTATGTTTGAGAAGCCTCCATTAAAGAACACCCTCTGTGTTCTGTTAGACAAGTAACTATTTATCCACATTATAGCAGGGGGTGTTTTTCTAGCAGCAGACTATGATCTATACTGTCAAAAGCTGCACTGAAGTCTAACAAGAAAGCCCCCACAATGATTTTATCTTCAATGTCTCTCGGCCAATCATGAATCATTTGTGTAAGTGCCATGCTTGTTGAGTGTCCTTCCCTATAAGTCTGTGGTCAATTTGTTTACTGTGAAATAGCATTGTATCTGGTCAAACACCATTTTTTTACAGAAGTTTACTAAGGGTTGGAAACAGGCTGATTGGTTGCCTATTTGAGACAGTAAAGGGGGATTTACTATTCTTGGGTAGCGGAATGACTTTAGCTTCCCTCCAGGTCTGAAGGTACACACTTTCTAGTAGGCTTAAATTGAAGATGTGGCAAATAGGAGTGGCAATATCATCCGCCATTATCCTCAGTAATTTTCCATCCAGATTGTCAGACCCCAAATGCTTGTCATTGTTGATTGACAACAATGTTTTCTTTCACCTCTTCCATGCTGACTTTACGGAATTCAAAAGTACAATTCTTGATTTTTCATAATTTTGTCAGATATACTTTTGGATGTGTAGTGTCAGCGTTTGTTGCTGGCATGTCATATGTCATTTGCTTATCTTGCCAATGAAAAAGTAATTAAAGTAGTTGTCAATATCAGCGGGTTCTGTGACGAATGAACGAATGATTCAATGAATGATGGAGCTGAGTTAGCCTTTTTTCCCAAAATGTCATTTAAGATTCTCCAAAGCTTTTTACTATCATTCTTTATATCATTTATTTTTGTTTCATGGTATAGTTTCTTTTTCTTTTTCTTTAGTAACATGATTTCTTAATTTTCAGTCCATTTGCCAATCAGTTGGGCTGCTAGACTTTTGCCATACCTTTTGCCTCATCCCTCTCAACCATACCATTTTTTCAATTCCACATCAATCCATGGGGATTTAACAGTTTTTACAGTCATTTTTTTAATGGGTACATGCTTATTACTAACTGGAATAGGCAATTTCCTAAATGTGTCAAGTGCAGCGTCTGGTTGCTCCTCATTATGCACCAGACCAGCAAATATTCTTTACATCATCAACATATGAATCACTATAAACCTTCTTCTATGACCTCTTATCCACTATATTAGGCCCAGCCTTAGGAACTTTCCTAGATATGGCTACTATATTGTGATCACCACATCCTATGGATTTGGATACCACTTTAAAGCACATTTCTGCAGCATTAGTAAAGATGTGATCAATACATGTTGATGATTTCATTCCTGTGCTCTTTCTAAATACCCCGGTAGGTTGACTGATAACCTGAACCAGGTTGCAGTCACTGGTTAGAGTTTGAAGTTTTTTATTGAGTGGGCAGCTTGACTGACAACCTGAACCAGGTTGCAGGCATTGGTTACAGTTTGACGTTTTTTCTTGAGTGGACAGCTTTAACGAGAGCCAGTCTATATTTAAGTCGCCCATAAAATATACTTCTCTGTTGATATCGCATACATTATCAAGCATTTCACACATATTATCCGGATACTGACTGTTAGCACTTGGTGGTCTATATCAGCTTCCCACCAGAATGGGTTTAAGGTGAGGCAGATGGACCTGTAGCCATATTACTTCAACGGTATTTAACATGAGATCCTCTCTAAAGCTTTACAGGAATGTGGTTCTGAATATAGACCACAACACAGCGTTAGATAACGTTTTAGGCCTATTAATTGAAAACATGTATATAGGCTATGTACTGTTAGATATATCTATTCGACGCGCCTAAACCATTAAGAATACTATCACTGAATACATCACCAAAGGAATAGCAACTATTGCGCGCTGTTGTGCTGTTGTATGGCGAGGGAATTTTGAAAGCTCACGCTTTACTGTTTGTATTAATAAGATCCACTGCTGACGTCGAAGATAAAGACCCGACTGCCGTATTTTGACTGCAAGACTATGCTTCACATTCCAGCCCCGCTCTCATTTGTTCCAGCCTATACCAACGCTCACATGCTCTCTCGGGAACCGTTGGCATTGGCAGTGAGCGAGCGGGCATGAGTGACAGTCTGCAGTAGTTCGCTCGGGCTCCCAACCTCATATATCGCTTTGGATTAGCTATATGCTAATATCGATTAGAGAGAAGAGTAGCAGCGCGGTGCTGCGAGCCGACAGTGGAGGCTACCCGAGTCTGAGCAGGCTCCTCAACAGCCATGGCTGAAGGTGGTGAAGGGGAAGATGAAATTCAGTTCTTGAGAACTGTAAGTAGCCCAATGTCCGTTCGCTAATTTGTGTGGCAACCTGCCTCCTGTGTGCATTTCCAGTGTTGTATCACATGAATGTCTATTTAATAGCCTACTGCAAATTATGCTTTACATAGCCAGATGGTTATAGGCTACATCTTGATTATGAAATATTTATATAATGTAGCCAATAGGTCTAATTCAGAGTACACTGTCTCCTGAACGTGAGCGCTTTTTGGGTAGCCCTCAATAACCCGCTCCTTCGTAAAACCGGTTGTCTCAGTATCCTACGTTTTGCTGTCAATGAATGCAATGGAATGCCGGAATGCCTAACCTTGTACTACTCATTCCAGATAATTAGACAACTCCTGTCTCACTTTCAGCCCACAACACTACTGCTTTGTTGTTGTTGATTGCTAACTAGTACGTTTCCCTTTTCCAGGTGTAGCAATGCTGTCTACACTATAGTTTAAAAAAGTTAACCTTTTGCATGTCTAGTTATTATTCTTAACCTCAAATTCAGAATATGGTCTCTACCCAGGCAGATGTAGAGGCAATCAATTCTGAATATGGAGTCTACCCAGGCAGATGAAGAGGCAGTAAGCAAAATGAAAAGCAATAGCCTAATGTAGGCCTAATATTGTTATGGTGATTTACTGTGATAGATGAGGCATTTGCAGTGGTCACTGACAGCACTTAGTTCTGGGTGCTCTTGCAGGGCTCTCCGTTCAAAATAAGGCATGTTAATTATCGGATGACAACAATGATTTGGGCAGTGGGCTTCCTCAGTTCTGATTAACCATGCTGTCAAGCTTACAGCACATAAACCCGGCTCATAATATTGGCTGGAATGGAGTGAATGGAATGGTATCAAACACATGGAAACCATGTTTGATGTGTTCAATACCATTCCATTGATTCCGTTCCAGCCATTTACCATGAGCCCGTCTTTCCCAATTAAGGTGCCACCAACATCCTGTGAGATAATGTGGTCCTATACTAATGTAGGGGTTGTAACTTGAGGAAGAATGGCTCAGAGGAGCACCTCTCCTTATGGTCTACACTACTTACTACTACTCATCTTTTGGCAGAGCAAGTTATGCTAGAAAACATAGCTTTATCTACAAAGTTGAGGCTAATATGAAACCAAAACGAAAACCCACCTCTTAAAGCATAAGCAAGCTCTTCTTGGTGATGACGTTGATGACCATGCTGACTTTGTGTCACTACAACTACAGGAAAACACATTTGAGAAATATCTGGGCTAAAAATACCCCACAGTTTAGGTAGGTGAAGGATATGAGGGCTGGAGGCCTTCCAGACTTCTGGACACCGGGAGGTGTTTGGTGGTTGCACATATCACAGTCAGTGGGGGTTTTCATTGGTTTTCCTTTATCAAGTTGCCTTCAGTGGGAGAATTTGATTAATTATTCACCATACCGTTGGAGGGTGAGGAAGGTTGGCTGTTATACTATGAAACCATAGACTTACATTTCTTTCGTCTCATTCAAAGGCATATTTAAACACCCAGTGGAAATGATGTTCAATGCAGTGGCATATTAAAGTAGATGAATGCAGAAGTGGAGAGTCTATTTACAACCCAAGAAGAGCTTGGTGATTCTACTTCTGTGCAGCTAACGTGTAAAAGTGTGGAACTTGGCAGACGCCAGACGTCCTTCCTCAATGACAACGTGTGAGACATCTATGACCTCATCAGCTGCTTCAGGGCTGAAATCCTAAAAATGCATTTCAGTTCCTATCTCATCCTTCTCCTGCACAGATAGTAGCCTACTCCCACACATTCCCAGAAGACAAGTGTCAGTTATGGAGCACCATTAACTGTGTGAAGTGACAAAGAGCTAAGAGGACATTGAGGAAAGAGAAGCTGAGCGAAAGATGCACCCTGCTATCTTGCTGTTAAGAGATTTACTTGGACATTAGCAGTGGGCTTAGTAAGTCCATGTTTGCATTGCTCTGGAAGCCTCCTGTATTCCCAGAAATGACAGTGGGTGGGGTTTAAAATGTTTCCCTGAAAAAGCTGATGCTTCCAATGCTCCGCAGGTCCCCATCCCTTGTTACCACTACATGCAGAGGTTGTTACATCATTATGCACACCGCCCCAAACAGTGCTGACATTTCAGCACTATTACTGCTTGGAGGGCTAGCACCTAAATGCCAGACAGCAGTCTGTACCTGTGATCTATACAGTAAAAACAATGGACATAAGTTCTGGAGTTGGCCCTTTGGGTTTTGCAACATGGGGTTTTGCTATCTGTGCTACAATTATTTTTCTTAGCCTATCAGATTTGCCATGGCTGGTCCCACCACAGTTGACCTCTTTGGCAAAGTTCAAATGTGATGCTTTGAGTTGTGAAGGCACTGCTTCTTTAAGAAACTTAGCAGCTTGTTGCATCCTTCCTCAAGGGGCAGCAGCTGACTGGATGGGATGGGGATGGGGCCTATGTGCGGCGGCAGCGCGGTGTGTATGTGTGGTGCTGCTGCAGAGTCAGGCTGCACCAGACATGCCACAGCAGAGCAGAGTGCAGAAATTATTCATCAGGCCAGGGTGCAGCTGAGCTGGTTTTGACTCTATTCTCTATACTGTTGCCAACACATTTAAGAACACACACACACACACACACACACACACACACACACACACACACACACACACACACACACACACACACACACACACACACACACAGAGTCTCTGACTGATCTTGCCCTTGGATGAATATTCCCATTTAGCAGTAAACAGGCAGCATGTTTTCCCCGTACATCCACAATGCAGCATGTTTTCCCCGTACATCCACAATGCAGCATGTTTTCCCCGTACATCCACAATGCAGCATGTTTTCCCCGTACATCCACAATGCAGCATGTTTTCCCTGTACATCCACAATGCAGCATGTTTTCCCCGTACATCCACAATGCAGCATGTTTTCCCTGTACATCCACAATGCATCATGTTTTCCCTGTACATCCACAATGCAGCATGTTTTCCCCGTACATCCACAATGCAGCATGTTTTCCCTGTACATCCACAATGCAGCATGTTTTCCCCGTACATCCACAATGCAGCATGTTTTCCCCGTACATCCACAATGCATCATGTTTTCCCTGTACATCCACAATGCAGCATGTTTTCCCCGTACATCCACAATGCAGCATGTTTTCCCTGTACATCCACAATGCATCATGTTTTCCCTGTACATCCACAATGCAGCATGTTTTCCCTGTACATCCACAATGCAGCATGTTTTCCCTGTACATCCACAATGCAGCATGTTTTCCCTGTACATCCACAATGCATCATGTTTTCCCTGTACATCCACAATGCAGCATGTTTTCCCCGTACATCCACAATGCAGCATGTTTTCCCTGTACATCATCAATGCAGCATGTTTTCCCTGTACATCCACAATGCATCATGTTTTCCCTGTACATCCACAATGCAGCATGTTTTCCCCGTACATCCACAATGCAGCATGTTTTCCCTGTACATCCACAATGCAGCATGTTTTCCCTGTACATCCACAATGCAGCATGTTTTCCCCGTACATCCACAATGCAGCATGTTTTCCCTGTACATCCACAATGCAGCATGTTTTCCCTGTACATCCACAATGCAGCATGTTTTCCCCGTACATCATCAATGCAGCATGTTTTCCCTGTACATCATCAATGCAGCATGTTTTCCCTGTACATCCACAATGCAGCATGTTTTCCCTGTACATCCACAATGCAGCATGTTTTCCCTGTACATCCACAATGCATCATGTTTTCTCTGTACATCCACAATGCAGCATGTTTCCCCTGTACATCCACAATGCAGCATGTTTTCCCCGTACATCCACAATGCAGCATGTTTTCCCCGTACATCCACAATGCAGCATGTTTTCCCTGTACATCCACAATGCAGCATGTTTTCCCTGTACATCCACAATGCAGCATGTTTTCCCTGTACATCATCAATGCAGCATGTTTTCCCTGTACATCAACATACTGTCTTTTACTGTAGTAGAAGAACTTAATAAAGCGGTGCACAAACTTGACTTTTCTCTAGTAACAACTAAACAAAGTAATTTCCCCTGAGAGAGCAGAGGAATTAGCCTCTGGCGGCCTGCTCATCTAAAGCCATTCCAGAGAGAGGATTTCTCAGCCATGGGTAATTTGATGCTGCGGGAAGAGGAACAGCTCTTATTGTGAGCTCCGAGACTCACAGTGATCATTCTCCAATCTCTTGTTAAATGTTAAAGGGTGCTAGGGGGATAGGGGAGAGTATAATAAGGCTAAACATTTTACTGTAGTATGGTAGTTTTCTATTTGTAGATGTCCTGAGATGGACCAGCACCAGCATAGTGGCCTCATAAGCAAGATGATGGTACAGAGTCGTATGAATAAAATCTCAGTTTATATGGCATAATGGATCAGACAGTTATGTAATAATTATTTAGCAAATGAACTGGAACAATAGTACGGTATGTCGCTTTTAATCCGTATCAGTAGCCTGTACGTGTGACGTGTGTGTGTGCCACGGTTACTTAAGTTCCAGGTCCACCAGTTCTAGAGCCATTTTTGTCTCTTTTTGTATCATTATCAAATCATTTCTGGGTAACAGTTTAAGTTCCTTACTGTGATTGTTTTCAATTAAAAATGGTCAAAAATAAACATATCTTTTTAGTAAAGATACATATCCCAAGCAAGAAATTAGCTGGGAGTGGTCTGAGTGGGGAGGGGAAAACAGAAAACTAGCTGTTATTGGCAGAGAGATTTGGAAGTGTCTTTCTTATTGGTCATTTAACTAATTTACCACCTGTGATGTCACCAGGCAGGCCAAAACTCCATCCCACCAAACAAGTATTATTCCAACTCCATAGTGCGGAAATATATATAAATCACAGGAGTTCAAGTTTTTGACTGCACTGGTCCTTTAACACCCATGGGCTCTAACAGGGAGCTGATCTCTGGAGGGATGGAACAGTCTGCAGAGGGAAACAAGCCGTTGGCTTCCTCTCATCTCGTCCTCAGTTAGTTTGTCTGTTTGATTGTGCTATGGTTCTGACTGGGGGCCTCTGATTTGTACATGCACCACGCTGCATGGGACCTGATCCACACATCTGATCACTAAGGAATAGAGATGGGCTGCCCCCCTCCCCTGGAAGACCCCCTGCTGGGTGAAAATCAACATCTTTGGCTCCATTAGCAGGTAGTGGGGGAGTGGTGGCAGCCATGAAAAGGGCAGCGTGTGAGTGTGACTAATGTGCTATGGCAGTGTTTGGACTGTTAGGTTTTATGTGGAGGGACTGTCTGACCTGGCGTACCAACCAGCTGTCAGCACATTCAGAGAGACAGGCATAATGAACCATCACTGCCCCCCTCCTAACACAAAAACAACTCCAGGTAAGCTGACTTGGCACCAACACCAAGCAGACGCTGGTGTTTAACGTCTGGCTAGTGAGTGTATTCTTTAATGGCTGCAGTGCTGGAAGTGAGCGCTTCTCTCAGTGAAATGCTTACCTCTGGGCCCTTTCCAACAATGCAGAGTTAAAGATAAAACAAATAGAAATAGTGACATGAGGAACAAGTACAGTGAATAATGAATAACAATAATGAGTCAAAATAACATGGCTATATAGAAGTTCCAGTACCAAGTCGATGTGCAGGGGTACGAGGTAATTGAGGTAGCTACAGTATGTACATATAGGTAGGGTTACAGTGACTAGGCAACAGGATAGGGGGGGTAGAAGATAGCCCGATTTGGTAAAAGACCAAGTCCATATTATGGCAAGAACAGCACAAATAAGCAAAGAGAAATGACAGTCCATCATTACTTTAAGTCAATACGGAAAATATCAAGAACTTTGAATGTTTCTTCAAGTGCAGGTCGTAAAAACGAATAAGCGCTATGATAAAACTGGATCCCATGAGGAACGCCACAGGAATGGAAGACCCCGAGTTACTTCTGCTCCAGAGGATAAGTTCATTAGTCACCAGTCTCAGAAATTGGTGCCCAAATAAATGCTTTAAAAAAAATGTATCCATTATTTTACCAGGTAAGTTGACTGAGAACACATTCTCATTTCCAGCAGCGACCTGGGGAATAGTTACTGGGGAGAAATGAGCCAATTGTAAACTGGGGATTATTAGGTAACCGTGATAGTTTGAGGGCCAGATTGGAAATTTAGCCAGGACACCGGGGTTAACACCCCTACTCTTAAAATAAGTGCCATGGGATCTTCAATGACCTCAGAGAGTCAGGACACCTGTTTAACATCCCATCAAAAAGACAGCACCCTACACAGGGCAGTGTCCCCAATCACTGCCCTGCGGCATTGGGATATTTTTTAGACCAGAGGAAAGTGTGCCTCCTACTGGCCCTCCAACACCACTTCCAGCAGCATCTGGTCTCCAATCCAGGAACTGACCAGGACCAACCCTGCTTAGCTTCAGAAGCAAGCCAGCAGTGGTATGCAGGGTGGTATGCTGCTGGCATGAACTTCAAATAGTTCAAGTAACAGACACATCTCAACATCAACTGTTCAGAGGACTCAGGCCTTCATGGTCAAATTGATGCAAAGAAACCACTACTAAAAGACGCCAATAAGAAGAAGAGACTTGCTTGGGTCAAGCAACACGAGCAATGGACATTAGATCGGTGGAAATGTGTACTTTGGTCTGGAGTCCAAATTTGAGATTTTTGGTTCCATCCGCCGTGTCTTTTTCAGACGCGGTGTGGGTGAATGGATGATTTCCGCATGTGTATTTCCCACCGTAAAGCATGGAGGAGGAGCTGTTATGGTGTGGGGGTGCTTTGCTGGTGACATTGTCTGTGATTTATTTAGAATTCAAGGCACAGTTAACCAGCATGGCTACTACAGCATTCTGCAGCGATACGCCATCCCATCTGGATTGGGCTTAGTGGGACTATCATTTGTTTTTCAACAGGACAATGACCCAACACACCTCCAGGCTATGTAAGGGCTATTTGACCAAGAAGGAGAGTGATGGAGTGCTGCATCAGATGACCTGGCCTCCACAATCCCCCGACCTCAACCAAATTGAGATGGTTTGGGATGAGTTGGACCGCAGAGTGAAGGAAAAGCAGCCAACAAGTGCTCAGCATATGTGGGAACGCCTTCAAGACTTTTGGAAAAGCATTCCAGGTGAAGTTGGTTGAGAGAATGTCAAGAGTGTGCAAAGCTGTCATCAAGGCAAAGGGTGGCTCTTTGAACAATCTCAAATATAAAATATATTTCGATTTGTTTAACACTTTCTTGGTTACTACATGATTCCATATGTGTTATTTCATAGTTTTTATGTCTTCACTATTATTCTACAATGTAGAAAATAGTACAAATAAAGAAAAACCCATGAATGAGTAGGTGTTCTAAAACTTTTGACCGGTAGTGTGTGTGTGTGTGTTGGGTCAGTATGCATGTGTTTGTGTGTTTTGTCTGTGGGCATATATTGTGTGTGTGTGTGTTTGGGTGTTATTTTAAGAATGTGTGGGTAGAGTCCAGTGTGTGAGCATGGTCAGTGCAAGAGAGTTAGTGCAAAAAAGGGTCAGTGCAGGTAGTCCCGGTAGCCATTTGATTAGCTATTTAGGAGTCTTGATTAGCAGTGTCATGGCTTGGGAGTAGAAGCTGTTCAGGGTCCTGTTGGTTCCTGACCTGGTGCACTGGTAGCGCGTGATGTGCGGTAGTAAAGAAAACAGTCTATGGCTTGGGTGGCTGGAGTCTTTGACAATTTGTGTGGTCTTCCTCTGACACCGCCTGGTGTAGTCCTGGATGCCAGGCAGCTCAGCCCCAGTGATGTATTGGTCCGTAATTAACCACCCTCTGTAGCGCCTTGCGGTTGGGTGCCTTGCAGTTGTCGTACCAAGCGGTGATGCAGCCAAGATGTTCTCAATGGTGCAGCTGTAGAACTTTTTGAGGATCTGAGGGCCCATGCTAAGTCTTTTCAGCCTCCTGTTGTGCCCCTTTTCACAACTGTGTGGGTATGTGTATACCATGTTAATTCCTGGTGTTGGAGTTGTGCGCGACCACACAACCGTGGGTGAACAGGGAGTACAGGAGGGAACTAAGCACACACCCCTGATGGGAACCCGTGTTGATGGTCAGCAATGGTGGATATGTTGTTGCCTACTCTCACCCGTCAGGAAATCTAGGATCCAGTTTCAGAAGGTGTTCAATCCCAGGGTCCTAAGCTAAGTATGAGCTTGGAGGAAACGACGATGTTGAACGATGAGCTGTAGTCAATTAACAGCTTTCTTACATAGGTATTGCTTTTGTCCAGGTGGGAGAGAGCAGTATGGAGTGCGATAGAGATTGCGTTATCTGTGGAATTGTTGGGGTGGTATGTGAATTGGATTGGATCCATGGTATCTAGGATGATGGTGTTGATGTGAGCCATGACCAGCATTTCATGGTTATAGATGTGAGTGCTACGGGTGATAGTTATTTAGACAGGTTACCTTGGTGTTTTTGGGCACGGAGACTATGGTGGTCTGCTTGAAACATGTTGTTATTATGGACCGGGTCAGGTTGAAAATGTCAATGAAGAGGAGGTCATTTCAAGCTTTTTGAAGTCAATAGTTGTTTGGATCAAATGACTCCTGCTCGAATCCAGGCTGTATCACAACCGGCTGTGATTGGGAGTTCCATAGGGTGGCGCACAATTGGCCCAGCGACGTCAGGGTTTTGCCGGTTAAGGCCGTCATTGTAAATAAGAATTTGTTCTTAACTGACTTGCCTAGTTAAATAAAGGTTTAAAAAAAATAAAAAATAAAAATGTGGGGGGCGGCAGGGGGAAAGGCTCCCTCACTGGGCCAGAGGAAATCAAAGGTGCCCTTAAATTTTAAATTTGTCATTTAGCAGACACTCTTATCCAAAGCGACTTACAGGAGCAAGTAGGGTTAAGTGCCTTGCTCAAGGGCACATTGACAGTTTTCATTAAGTTGGCTTGGGGATTCAAAGCAGCGACCTTTCGGTTATTGGCCCAACATGAATAACCACTAGGCTACCTGCCACCCTTGATGCACTTTTCCTGGGCAGTGCTCACTAGCTAGTGTGTACTCTGTGTTAGTAAGGATCCTCAGCCCTCATCACCTTTTAATGGGAGTGGTTCGATCTGGAAACACATTGTCACCTTCCAATGTCATTGAAATCACCCATGTGGAGTTCTGCAGTTAAATTCTGTTAATATCCTTTATGATCTTGTTTAATGAATCCAGATCATTTGGATGGTTACTTTACAAATGAATGTAATGTATAATTCAAGTTCAAGGTTCATGTTTGTGTAAAATTGCATTCAATGCATCTAGAGTTCCATATTAGTGTTGTCTTTTCGCAAGCTTTCTGCATAATTATTTCCAAATGACCATGTGATTTGTATTCCGTTGAACAAATCATCCCTGACTTTTTAAAATTGATATCTGGTTGCTCTTTTCTCCAAAAAGTGCTTGTCATGCAGGTGCTCTTTTTCTCTGCTGCAATTAAGCATAGATTTTCTAACCTACACTGAATGTGAAAGAAAATTGAAACACCTCTTTCAATGACAGACTGACCAGGTGAATCCAGGTGAAAGCTATGATCCCCTACTGATGTCATCTGTTAAATCCACTTCAATCAGTGTAGATGAATGGAAGGAGACATGTTAAAAAATGATTTTTAAGCCTTGAGTCAATTGAGAGACAGGCTGCCATTCAGAGGGTGAATGAACAAGACAACATCTTTTAAGTGCCTTTGAACGGGGTATGTTAGTAGGTGCCAGGCGCACCGGTTTGAATGTGTCAAGAACTGCAACGTTGCTGGGTTTTTCACGCGCAACAGTTTCCTGTGTGTATCAAGAATACAATACGCTACAAGACCATGGTGCTTGCCTACGGAGCTGTGAGGGGAACGGCACCTCAGTACCTCCAGGCTCTGATCAGGCCCTACACCCAAACAAGGGCACTGCGTTCATCCACCTCTGGCCTGCTCGCCTCCCTACCACTGAGGAAGTACAGTTCCCGCGCAGCCCAGTCAAAACTGTTCGCTGCTCTGGCCCCCCAATGGTGGAACAAACTCCCTCACGACGCCAGGACAGCGGAGTCAATCACCACCTTCCGGAGACACCTGAAACCCCACCTCTTTCAGGAATACCTAGGATAGGATAAAGTAATCCTTCTCACCCCCCTAAAAGATTTAGATGCACTATTGTAAAGTGGCTGTTCCACTGGATGTCTTAAGGTGAACGCACCAATTTGTAAGTCGCTCTGGATAAGAGCGTCTGCTAAATGACTTAAATGTAAATGTAAGAATGGTCCACCACCCAAAGGACATCCAGCCAACGTGACACAACTGTGGGAAGCATTGGAGTCAACATGGGTCAGCATCGCTGTAGAACGCTTTTGACACCTTGTAGAGTCTATGCCCCGATGAATTGAGGGTGTTCTGAGGGCAAAATGGGTGCAACTCAATATTAGGAAGGTGTTCCTAATGTTTTGTACACTCAGTGTATATCCATATTACCATATTGATTTCCCCTATGATTTCCCCTATTTTCCCATTACTATTTACACATTTCCTAAAAGTCATTAAGCATTTTTTCAATGGTGCACATTTAGAAAGAACTTGTAGAAACAGTGGGGGGCTCATTTTGGGGTGGAAGCAGTGTTCAGCAGAAAGCTGCTCTCCTGTGTTCCCACCGGATGGAAGGAGACAGACAGATAAGATAGCCTACAAAGGGAATTAAGCCAGCAGCAGAGCCAGAGATGGCCCTGTGAAAGGTAGCTGTAATTAGCTATTGATCCAGCCACCAAATGAAGAAATTTCCTGATCAGTTTGAATGGTATGCAGTTAGCAAGCCTGATTGATTTGTGTTTCAGAGCATGAATATTTAATCCAGGAACTAGATTTACCTGTTGTTTAGATGTAAGAGAGATGTTTTCTTCAGCAATAGTCTGCCAAGATGTTTTTTTCTTCCTGTTAAAGGCATTTAATTTTCCTACTCCTCAGACTTGATGACATGGCTGTCAGAGACATGCTCTGCTCATTATTGACAAACTGGTATTTATCGATGTTGTTTCAGTATTTATTCTATAAAATAACTTCTTAAACAGTTCCTAAGTGGCCACTCTCAAGGTAGTTAGCCCTCAGCTAAGTTGCCCTCGAGGTAATTAGCCCCACTGCTATGTTGCCCTCGAGGTAATTAGCCCCACAGCTAAGTTTCTCTCGAGGTAGTTAGCCCCACAGCTAAGTTGCTCTCGAGGTAGTTAGCCCCAGAGCTATGTTGCTCTCGAGGTAGTTAGCCCCACAGCTATGTTGCTCTCGAGGTAGTTAGCCCCACAGCTATGTTGCTCTCAAGGTAGTTAGCCTCACAGCTATGTTGCTCTCGAGGTAATTAGCCTCACAGCTATGTTGCCCTCGAGGTAATTAGCCCCACAGCTAAGTTGCTCTCGAGGTAGTTAGCCCCACAGCTAAGTTGCTCTCGAGGTAGTTAGCCCCACAGCTATGTTGCTCTCGAGGTAGTTAGCCCCACAGCTATGTTGCTCTCGAGGTAATTAGCCTCACAGCTATGTTGCTCTCGAGGTAGTTAGCCCCACAGCTAAATTGCTTTCGAGGTAGTTATCCCCACAGCTAAGTTGCTTTCGAGGTAGTTAGCCCCACAGCTAAGTTGCTCTCGAGGTAGTTCGCCCCACAGCTAAGTTGCTCTCGAGGTAGTTAGCCTCACAGCTAAGTTGCTCTCGAGGTAGTTAGCCTCACAGCTATGTTGCTCTCGAGGTAGTTAGCCTCACAGCTATGTTGCTCTCGAGGTAGTTAGCCTCACAGCTATGTTGCTCTCGAGGTAGTTAGCCCCACAGCTAAGTTGCGCTCGAGGTAGTTAGCCCCACAGCTAAGTTTCTCTCGAGGTAGTTCGCCCCACAGCTAAGTTGGTCCACAGGATAGTTCTGCTTATGAAGCACTGTCATCACTGCAAACCAACACTCAGTCAACACCAAGATGAATCATCTTGACCAGAAGTAAGTGATCACACTGTGTGTCTCTGTGTACGTGGGAAATGTGTAAATCACTCTCTGATGTTTTAAAAATGTAAAATTTGTAGAGGCTTATTGCAACATGGCTCGCTGCCACGGAATGTGCAGTAACACTTTCTATTATTGCTCAAGTTAATGATGGAATCCGCAGTAGGAGGAACAGCGCCACTGTCCATCCCACGGCCATTGTTATGTTTTTGTTGACGAAGCAGAGCTGGGAGTGTCGTGCACCAAGGTAAAACATTTTTGCAGTACATATGCTTCTGTTCTATCCCATGTGCAATGATGTCTGAGGGAAAAAAGCAGTTTGTTGTTTGTAATAACTTCTTTGTTGTTGTAATATTGCAAACAGATGTGTCAGTTTTACCATTAAGGATTCCAGCTTTATACCCTCATTTGAAATTGTAGTGAGGCGTTACGCTGTCTAGCAGACCAAACTTTATGAAGCCACACCAGTGCTGCATGCTGTTTACTTCAGACATGTAGCAGAACCTGAATATGAGGGGTCAGACATATTGAACTTGTCAGTGAGTAATCAATCAATACAGTTCCGATCTTGCTCTGAGTTTAGTGGGCTGACTGACTTGTCACTCGGGAAGATGGAGTTAACGAGGGGCGGTTCTAAAACTCACGTTATCAGTGCTGACCGACACTACCCACCCTGCTTTGACCCCCTCCCCCCCCCCCCTTACATCAGCAGGCCTTATACACAGAACATTTCTCAATAATGTTTTGCAGTGTGCACGGTTATGCAGGACTTTTCTAGCAGGGCTTTTCTAGCAGCGCATTATCCTCCACCATCTGAGCAACCCCAAACTGCACTCATGACATTTAAAAACTGTCCCGGTTTCCACAGAAACAATGTGAGTGTTTTCTATTATAGCACAGAAATAAAAGTAATTATACCACTTTGTATGCTTGGCTGTATTTCTGAATCATTCCCTCCTACATAAGCAGGACCTCTGGTATTTGTGGGATAATGATGCCTAATGTGCTGCGGTACCCAACTCCCCACTGTGTTCTTAATAAGGCTTTTAGAAGAACATTTAGTATCTGTTGTTTGTGATGCTTCCTTACCCTCACAGAAATGTAACTGTCAAATTCGCATGTGAACATCAAATTTGCAGTTTCACATGTACGAAAATCCACATGCGAAAAAATCATGTGGTGGTGAAATAGTGTTATTCTCCTAACATGTGAAACATGTTGCATTAGCAATGCTTCCACATACAGTACCAGTCAAAAGTTTGGACACAACATTCAAGGGTTTTTCTTTATTTTTACTATTTTCTACATTGTAAAATAATAGTGACATCAAAACTATGAAATAACACTATGAGATAACACATGGAATCATGTAGTAACCAAAAAAGTGTTAAACAAGTTCTTCAAAGTAACAGCTTTGCACACTCTTGGCATTCTCTCAACCAGCTTCACCTGGAATGGTTATCCAACAGTCTTGAAGGAGTTCCCACAAATGCTGAGCACTTGTTGGCCGCTTTTCCTTCACTCTGCAGTCCAACTCATCCCAAAGCATCTCAATTGGGTTGAGGTTGGGTGATTGTGGAGGCCAGGTTATCTGATGCAGCACTCCATCTCTCTCCTTCTTGGTCAAATAGCCCTCAGACAGCCTGGAGATGTGTTGGTCATTATCCTGTTGAAAAACAAATGATAGGCCTACTAAGCGCAAACCAGATGGGATGTCGTATCGCTGCAGAATTCTGTGGTAGCAATGCTGGTTAAGTGTGCCTTGAATTCGACCATGAAGGTCTGATTCATGCAGTCTCCTTTAAACAGTTGATTTTGAGATGTGTGAAACATTTATTTGGGCTGCAATTTCTGAGGCTGGTAACTCTAATGAACTTATCCTCTGCAGCAAAGGTACTCTGGGTCTTCTATTCCTGTGGCGGTCTTCATGAGAGCCAGTTTCATCAATAGCAAAAGTTATTGACATTTTCCGTATTGACTGACCTTCATGTATTAAAATAACGATGGACTGTCGTTTCTCTTTGCTAATTTGAATTCTTGCCATAATATGGACTTGGTCTTTTACCAAATAGGGCTATCTTCTGTATACCACCCCTATCTTGTCACAACACAACTGATTGGCTCAAACGCATTAAGAAGGAAAGAACTTCCACAAATTCACTTTTAACAAGGCACACCTGTTAATTGAAATGCATTCCAGGTGACTACCTCACGAAACTGGCAAAGGGTGGCTATTACATGATTCTATATTTGTTATTTCATAGTTTTGATGTCTTCACTATTATTCTACAATGTTGAAAATAGTACAAATAAAGAAAAACCCTTGAATGAGTAATTGCTCTAAAACCTTTTACCTGTAGTGTAGTTTACTCAGCCTTGCATTGCCCAGGCCCCAGTCGAGTGCTATTTAAGAGCCCCAAATCTATAGTTCAGTCTCTAAAACATGTCTGGTCTCTTGCTGGTGTAATCGCACCTTGTCACACAACGGGCAAGGTACAGTACTACTGCACTTTACTGAACCCTACCCTTAATCTCGCTGTTTAATTGAGATACAGTATCTGCAGCATTTCTGCTGCACAGCTCTTGAGGTCTCTTGAACTACGATAATTGCTGTGTTGAGAGAACATTTTTTTTCTCTCTCCCGGCTGATGTCAACCTCTGAGCCTATGACCGGTATTGACGACAAGGGTTATTCCCCACCTCCATAAAAGATTCTTGCCATTTTAACAACCTCTGCTTCTGCTTTCCAGCACCAGCGTAGACTAAGATATATTTGCCTCTTATTGGACATTGTTGTAGCAGAGTCAATGATGTGTGTTTCTGCTAGGGCAGCAAGTAGGAGACAGACCAGGAAGTGCTGAGAGCAGTGGGGAGGGATATACATCCTGCACACTGATGAGCTTTGACATATTTGAACCTCCCCATTTACCTTATCAGGGCCCGCTCTCTCTACTCTTTACAACCTGGCACTTTTCAATGACAAGAGTGTGATTACGACCCACTGCCTTACACCTGCTTAGCAAGTAACTTCCTTGAGTCTTGAGAGAATCAATGTACTGCGGAGATAGAGAGGAAACTTTTACAACTGTTGCTCAACTCTGTGGTATAGGGATGGTGTAAGGCTTCTCTCTTGATTGGGTAGGATTTCTATCTCAACTGCCTGTGTTTCTCCTCATTAACCCACAGCGGAGCTCAGGCCAAGCTGGAAGCTTGAAGTGTTACTGGGACATTAGCCGAAAGAGCTGACGGCACAGATTCCCTCTTTCAGCTCTTTATGTGCTTTTGCATGGAAATTAGACCTGCAAAAACAACTAATCGCACCGTAAGAGGTTGTAGTCTTATAAAACATTGTTAAATTGCGCCCAGATGAGACATCTTTATGTCGCTTTCTTTTTTTTATACTCGTTTTTTATTACTCTGCGATTCTTCACATTATATCTGTGAATTTGGCTGTCAAACTCTCTTTCTCCACCCCTTTCTTCTCTCTTTCCATCTGACTCGGAGGGTTTGAGTGCAGCGCCATTGGCCTGGGCAGAGCCGTCAATCCCGGGCCCTCAAATTGTGTTTGACAAAGTGGGAAATTAGGTCTAGTTCTCAGTGCCTGCCCTCTCTGTCAGGGTTCCCACCTCTCTATTCAAGGAGGGGATAAGTACTTGGAATATTCCCTTGCTGGATTCAATTGTGGTCAGGACCTAGAATTCAATAGCCATCATCTGTTTACTACCATGGCTCACTAAAATTACCCACATTGAAATTCAAACACTGACAGTAGATGTACAACAGTGCTGTCGGTATTTACCCGAAGGTCCAAAGGGTTATCTACATAGACATGTGGTAGGCTAAATAGCATGAACCTGCCTGTTCTTCAGCATCCTTTTTCTGGTGGGAGGCATGAATGAGTAATCCTGTTAACTCTGTGGCAGTCTGGGGACAAGCCTAGCTGAGGCTGAGCAGCATAGCTAGGGCCAATTAGTGGGTTTCTAGAGTTCCATGTAAACCAGTGGGATCCTGGGATCTCAGCCTCCCTGAGGGTGGGACACGGTCGCATGATGAACCCACTCCCACTCCATGATGGTTATTGGGTTGGACATCTATCGGAGGAAGTAACCTTAATGAGTCAGCTACATGCATGCAGGCAGCGCTGAAGCTGAGTGGTATTCTATAGGAGGCTGACTTGGCTGTGACCGAAATGCAGTAAAGACCAACCCATCCCTAATGTTAAAATAACAGGCTGCGTTGGGTTGCAACCTGGATGGTAGTGTCTTAACTGTGACCACAAAAACATTTGTTCTGGTAGCCCACATGAAAAAGTACTACAGTTTAGTATACGTTACTACAGTACTTACAGAAATGCTGTAGAATACTATACTACACACTGTAGTACCATCAATCATGTGTAGTACTTACTATAGAATTATCTACAAAAACACTGTAGTAAATATGACAGTAATGTCCACAACAGAGTATTCACTGTACAAACTAAAGTGAATACTACAAGTAAAAAGTTTGCAAAAGCACTACAGTGAATATTATAGTATTTTTTTCATATGGGAGCTTTTGATGTTTTATGAAGCATGGGACATTTTTGTAAAGTAATGTGATTTACTGTGAGGTATTGATCGATATTGTTTATGAGGCAAAGTCCTTTTGATGTCAAAGATGATGGATGCGGTAAGCAGCGAGGAGGATCAACGTTATACTATTGCTGTTAGTGGGAAAAGTAACAGCTCTCTCAGGTTGGCTCTTTGAAGTAACAGTGGGATACCAGTAACTTCAAATGTTGGATTTTCTAGTTTTGACAGCTTCAGGGGTGAACAGAACTGGAAAATAACTAAATGTTTTAAGGAACAGAAAAGGAATCTAGAACAAAAGTGATGCGTACTGAACTGAACCGTTATTATAAAAGCATGGGAATCGGTTAATAATGTTCTTTTACGTTCCAGTAATTATTTTTCTAGTCCCACAACAAAACGCAACAAAGTGCTTATGCAAAGCCCTCACTCTGTCACTCAGAACCTTATTCCAGAGTCTGCCTACAATTAGAAAATCTTTCCCTGTGAGTGTTCATGTTTAGGCTACCTACTTCTCCCACCTCCGAAGTATAGGCTACTGTACTGATGTTACAAGCTTGATTCAGAAGATAGGAAGAGAGATTTTTAATTAGCTAGAGAAGAATGGATTTACTTTTTTAATGCTAGTTAAGAATACAATAGTTTTCACATTTATTTATTAACAACAAAATGGTAATGTGTGTTTTTAATTCAGGTCTGCACACACAAGCTTGTTAACTAGCTAGCTCAAAGGACATTCAAAGTTTGTCCATAGAAGCCGCTCCTCTGAGATATAATTCTGTGGACTATATTCAGATAATGCATGTCATAACAAGATGCTCAGCGCTTCAAGCCTCCTCGTTGCAGCCACACGTTGGCTGCTACTGTAGGCTTAATGATAGAACATGATGTGATGGGAGGCATTTTCTCCATGGTTTTGGATGGTAGGCCACTCTAGTAGGCCTACCTTATGATCAAATAGCCACAGTAGCCTACTTGACCCCTGTTAAAACTAATTTAAAGCAGGTATAGCTTCAGTGTTCACAATAAACGCTTGCTGGAAGTTGCACAGAATTTTCAAGCAACTTCAGCACAATAACGGTTCATTGGGAGCTTCATGAAATGGGTTTCCATGGCCGAGCAGCCAGACACAAGCTTAAGATCACCATGAACAATGCAAAGCGTCAGATGGACGAATCTGGGTTCGACGGGTGCTAGGAGAACGATGCCTACCGCAATGCATAATGCCAACTGTAAAGTTTGGTGCAGGATGAATAATGGTCTGGGGCAGTTTATCATGGTTCGGGCTAGGCCCCTCAGTTCCAGTGAAGGGAAATCTTAATGCTACAGCGTACAATGACATTCTAGAAAATTCTGTGCTTCCAACTTTGTGGCAACAGTTTGGGGAAGGCCCATTCCTATTTCAGCATGACAAGATCGGTGTGGAAGAACTTGACTAGTCTGCACAGAACCCTGACCTCAACCCCATCGAACACCTTTGGGGTGAATTGGAACACCGACTGCGAGCCAGGTCTAATTGCCCAACATCAGTGCCTGACCTCACTAATGCTCTTGTGGCTGAATGGAAGCAAGTCCCTGCATCAATGTTCCAACATCTAGTGGACACCCTTCCCAGAAGAGTGGAGGCTATTATAGCAGCAAAGGGGGGACCAACTCCACATTAATGCCCATGATTTTGGAATTAGATGTTTGACAAGCACGTGTCCACATCATTTTGGTCATATAGTATAGTTTGCCTTGTCTAAGTGATTTATTGAGCTAAATGTAAAAAGCGGTTGATTTCACAGGTTAAAAAGGAACAGAAAGGAACACAATAAACTAGTAGTTTTTGGGGGGGTTTGAACCAGTTTTTCTGGTTGTAACAGTGAAACAAAACCATAAAAATGGTGGTTCTGTTCAGAACGAAATGATTCCAACCCCTGGACAGCTTGTGGTTAACCTAAAGCAGCACCTCACAAAACGAGGCTATAAGAAGGGTACAAATGTACCTGTTTGTATTCCCCTTCCATTGGACTTTTGCAACACTTTCTCCTAGTAAATCTCCTGCTCGTCAGATGGGAGACACAGCAATGTATTTTCAGAGTGTTTCCACTCCACTGATAAACGAGCCTGCCTGGTACAGTATGTGGAAGGGAAGAAAAGAAAGTGAACGGTCCTTGGTGCAGCACAGCCCAGGTATGGCTCTGGTCCTTGGTGCAGCACAGCCCAGGTATGGCTCTGGTCCTTGGTGCAGCACAGCCCAGGTATGGCTCTGGTCCTTGGTGCAGCACAGACCAGGTATGGCTCTGGTCCTTGGTGCAGCACAGCCCAGGTATGGCTCTGGTCCTTGGTGCAGCACAGCCCAGGTATGGCTCTGGTCCTTGGTGCAGCACAGCCCAGGTATGGCTCTGGTCCTTGGTGCAGCACAGCCCAGGTATGGCTCTGGTCCTTGCTGCAGCACAGCCCAGGTATGGCTCTGGTCCTTGGTGCAGCACAGCCCAGGTATGGCTCTGGTCCTTGGTGCAGCACAGCCCAGGTATGGCTCTGGTCCTTGGTGCAGCACAGCCCAGGTATGGCTCTGGTCCTTGGTGCAGCACAGCCCAGGTATGGCTCTGGTCCTTGGTGCAGCACAGCCCAGGTATGGCTCTGGTCCTTGGTGCAGCACAGCCCAGGTATGGCTCTGGTCCTTGGTGCAGCACAGCCCAGGTATGGCTCTGGTCCTTGGTGCAGCACAGCCCAGGTATGGCTCTGGTCCTTGGTGCAGCACAGCCCAGGTATGGCTCTGGTCCTTGGTGCAGCACAGCCCAGGTATGGCTCTGGTCCTTGGTGCAGCACAGCCCAGGTATGGCTCTGGTCCTTGGTGCAGCACAGCCCAGGTATGACTCTGGTCCTTGGTGCAGCACAGCCCAGGTATGGCTCTGGTCCTTGGTGCAGCACAGCCCAGGTATGGCTCTGGTCCTTGGTGCAGCACAGCCCAGGTATGGCTCTGGTCCTTGGTGCAGCACAGCCCAGGTATGGCTCTGGTCCTTGGTGCAGCACAGCCCAGGTATGGCTCTGGTCCTTGGTGCAGCACAGCCCAGGTATGGCTCTGTCACAAACTGGCCCCATCTCATCACAATGTCATATACCCTCGTAAACCAAGCATGCCAGAGGGAAATAGACTGCTTCTTATATAGTGTAACCTATTTTTTTTGTCATTTATCTCAAAGCATTGAGAGCGGCTAATGACTGGATTTTCAATCTAAAGTTTGAACACTGGTTGCCTCAGCTGAGGTGAAAAGCCCTTACAGTGAGAGTGATGAAAGTGCTTACTTAGCCTTTCACATTAAGTTGATGCCGGGGGGAGCACTGCTGCAAAGTGCAATGAAAACGGTTATAGTTCTCACTCTCTGTCTCACTCGATACTTCATAAAATGGGAAGGGAGCCTTCGATCTGCTTGCAGGGCAACTGTAAAGCAGAGTTGTAAAGAGTTTTGTTAAAACTTTCTCAAATGATGAACAATAGGAGCACTGCCAATAAACTGCTCCAATTGTGGAGCAATCGTATAAGCCTACACTGACTGTGCATTGTGATTTCCGTGACTAATTTGATGAGAACCATTCCTGTCCGATGGTGTAGATAGATTGGAATAGCACCGAATGGTGTTGCAATGCACAGCTGTATTGTGGCGATTAGACTGAATGAAATCACCCACAGCCTGATGTGGACCAGATGTCTCTGTCTCAGACAGGTGGAGACTCACCCGGGGCTTTTCCAACATGGTTAGAACGTTACACGACCACAGGTTAACCTTGTGTAAAATAGTCACTAGTACTACTATTGAACAGTAGTATTGGAAGGTCTGTAGAGAAATAGTAGGCTACACATGAAAAAGGATACATGGAATATGCTCTGTACCCTACATATTGCAGTCCAGAGTTTATGCTACTGTAGCAGCCTGTGCCAAAGCTGGCCACAGATATCTATGTGCAATAGCGCTCTGTAAAGCTGTCATATTCAGTGCCGTAAGCAACCTGTTTAGAGCAGGCTGAAATGTTTAATGGATGTTGAGATGAATTTTGGGTGTCACTCTCGGGAGAAGGAAGGGAATGCAGCGGTGCTGCCAGGCAGCTTGTTCTTGTTCCCCCCCACAGCAGCAACAGAACAGAACAGCACACTCACAGGAACAAAGCACTCTGCTCGCTTCTCCACTCCAACATGGCACTCACTCTCTCTCGGTCTGAGTCACGCCAAGAGAGGGAAACAGCTAGTCCATGAATCATTCCAACACAAACTCATACGGCCAGAGAGAACTTTGTATTTCACCAGGAATGTTCTGCAATGAACTTACAGTATCGGACGACTTTGATACGGGTGGGAGGGAGGGAGGAACTGAAGAAGGAATGAAGGAATCATTTCGCTACACTCGCATTAATATTTGCTAACCATGTGTATGTGACAAATAACATTTGATTTGGAAGGGTGACAATCATTTTTCTCCCTAAAAGTGATCTAATTTGAAAACACTTATCACCCTCCCTGACATTAACTCGCCAGAGATTTTTATTTTTATTTCACCTTTATTTAACCAGGTAGGCTAGTTGAGAACAAGTTCTCATTTGCAACTGCGACCTGGCCAAGATAAAGCATAGCAGTGTGAACAGACAACACAGAGTTACACATGGAGTAAACAATTAACAAGTCAATAACACAGTAGAAAAAAAATGGGCAGTCTATATACAATGTGTGCAAAAGGCATGAGGAGGTAGGCGAATAATACAATTTTGCAGATTAACACTGGAGTGATAAATGATCAGATGGTCATGTACAGGTAGAGATATTGGTGTGCAAAAGAGCAGAAAAGTAAAAAAATAAAATAAAATAACCAGTATAAAAACAGTATGGGAATGAGGTAGGTGAAAATGGGTGGGCTATTTACCAATAGACTATGTACAGCTGCAGCGATCGGTTAGCTGCTCGGATAGCTGATGTTTGAAGTTGGTGAGGGAGATAAAAGTCTCCAACTTCAGCGATTTTTGCAGTTCGTTCCAGTCACAGGCAGCAGAGTACTGGAACGAAAGGCGGCCAAATTAGGTGTTGGCTTTAGGGATGATCAGTGAGATACACCTGCTGGAGCGCGTGCTACGGATGGGTGTTGCCATCGTGACCAGTGAACTGAGATAAGGCGGAGCTTTACCTAGCATGGACTTGTAGATGACCTGGAGCCAGTGGGTCTGGCGACGAATATGTAGCGAGGGCCAGCCGACTAGAGCATACAAGTCGCAGTGGTGGGTGGTATAAGGTGCTTTGGTGACAAAACGGATGGCACTGTGATAGACTGCATCCAGTTTGCTGAGTAGAGTGTTGGAAGCCATTTTGTAGATGACATCGCCGAAGTCGAGGATCGGTAGGATAGTCAGTTTTACTAGGGTAAGCTTGGCGGCGTGGGTGAAGGAGGCTTTGTTGCGGAATAGAAAGCCGACTCTTGATTTGATTTTCGATTGGAGATGTTTGATGTGAGTCTGGAAGGAGAGTTTGCAGTCTAGCCAGACACCTAGGTACTTATAGATGTCCACATATTCAAGGTCGGAACCATCCAGGGTGGTGATGCTAGTCGGGCATGCGGGTGCAGGCAGCGATCGGTTGAAAAGCATGCATTTGGTTTTACTCGCGTTTAAGAGCAGTTGGAGGCCACGGAAGGAGTGCTGTATGGCATTGAAGCTCGTTTGGAGGTTAGATAGCACAGTGTCCAATGACGGGCCGAAAGTATATAGAATGGTGTCGTCTGCGTAGAGGTGGATCAGGGAATCGCCCGCAGCAAGAGCAACATCATTGATATATACAGAGAAAAGAGTCGGCCCGAGAATTGAACCCTGTGGCACCCCATAGAGACTGCCAGAGGACCGGACAGCATGCCCTCCGATTTGACACACTGAACTCTGTCTGCAAAGTAATTGGTGAACCAGGCAAGGCAGTCATCCGAGAAACCGAGGCTATTGAGTCTGCCGATAAGAATATGGTGATTGACAGAGTCGAAAGCCTTGGCGAGGTCGATGAAGACGGCTGCACAGTACTGTCTTTTATCGATGGCGGTTATGATATCGTTTAGTACCTTGAGCGTGGCTGAGGTGCACCCGTGACCGGCTCGGAAACCAGATTGCACAGCGGAGAAGGTACGGTGGGATTCGAGATGATCAGTGACCTGTTTGTTGACTTGGCTTTCGAAGACCTTAGATAGGCAGGGCAGGATGGATATAGGTCTATAGCAGTTTGGGTCCAGGGTGTCTCCCCTTTGAAGAGGGGGATGACTGCGGCAGCTTTCAATCCTTGGGGATCTCAGACGATATGAAAGAGAGGTTGAACAGGCTGGTAATAGGGGTTGCGACAATGGCGGCAGATAGTTTCAGAAATAGAGGGTCCAGATTGTCAAGCCCAGCTGATTTGTACGGGTCTAGGTTTTGCAGCTCTTTCAGAACATCTGCTATCTGGATTTGGGTAAAGGAGAACCTGGAGAGGCTTGGGCGAGGAGCTGCGGGGGGCGGAGCTGTTGGCCGAGGTTGGAGTAGCCAGGCGGAAGGCATGGCCAGCCGTTGAGAAGTGCTTATTGAAGCTTTCGATAATCGTGGATTTATCTGTGGAGACCGTGTTACCTAGCCTCAGTGCAGTGGGCAGCTGGGAGGAGGTGCTCTTGTTCTCCATGGACTTCACAGTGTCCCAGAACTTTTTGGAGTTGGAGCTACAGGATGCAAACTTCTGCCTGAAGAAGCTGGCCTTAGCTTTCCTGACTGACTGCGTGTATTGGTTCCTGACTTCCCTGAACAGTTGCATATCACGGGGCTATTCGATGCTATTGCAGTCCGCCACAGGATGTTTTTGTGCTGGTCGAGGGCAGTCATGTCTGGAGTGAACCAAGGGCTGTATCTGTTCTTGGTTCTGCATTTTTGAACGGAGCATGCTTATCTAAAATGGTGAGGAAGTTACTTTTAAAGAATGACCAGGCATCCTCAACTGACGGGATGAGGTCAATGTCCTTCCAGGATACCCGGGCCAGGTCGATTAGAAAGGCCTGCTCACAGAAGTGTTTTAGGGAGCGTTTGACAGTGATGAGGGGTGGTCGTTTGACTGCGGCTCCGTGGCGGATACAGGCAATGAGGCAGTGATCGCTGAGATCCTGGTTGAAGACAGCGGAGGTGTATTTGGAGGGCCAGTTGGTCAGGATGACGTCTATGAGGGTGCCCTTGTTTACAGAGTTAGGGTTGTACCTGGTGGGTTCCTTGATGATTTGAGTGAGATTGAGGGCATCTAGCTTACATTGTAGGACTGCCGGGGTGTTAAGCATATCCCAGTTTAGGTCACCTAACAGAACAAACTCTGAAGCTAGATGGGGGCGATCAATTCACAAATGGTGTCCAGGGCACAGCTGGGAGCTGAGGGTGGTCGGTAGCAGGCGGCAACAGTGAGAGACTTATTTCTGGAGAGAGTAATTTTCAAAATTAGTAGTTCGAACTGTTTGGGTATGGACCTGGAAAGTATGACATTACTTTGCAGGCTATCTCTGCAGTAGACTGCAACTCCGCCCCTTTGGCAGTTCTATCTTGACGGAAGATGTTATAGTTGGGTATGGAAATCTCTGAATTTTTGGTGGCCTTCCTGAGCCAGGATTCAGACACGGCAAGGACATCAGGGTTAGCAGAGTGTGCTAAAGCAGTGAGTAAAACAAACTTGGGGAGGAGGCTTCTGATGTTGACATGCATAAAACCAAGGCTTTTTCGATCACAGAAGTCAACAAATGAGGGTACCTGGGGACATGCAGGGCCTGGGTTTACCTCCACATCACCCGCAGAACAGAGAAGGAGTAGTATGAGGGTGCGGCTAAAGGCTATCAAAACTGGTCGCCTAGAGCGTTGGGGGCAGAGGATAAGAGGAGCAGGTTTCTGGGCATGGTAGAATATATTCAGGGCATAATGCGCTGACAAGGGTATGGTGGGGTGCGGGTACAGCGGAGGTAGGCCCAAGCACTGGGTGATGATGAGAGAGGTTGTATCTCTGGACATGCTGGTTGTAATGGGTGAGGTCAC
Organism: Oncorhynchus nerka; assembly: GCF_034236695.1. Lineage (NCBI taxonomy): Eukaryota > Metazoa > Chordata > Actinopteri > Salmoniformes > Salmonidae > Oncorhynchus > Oncorhynchus nerka. The sequence continues at coordinate 59,405,552 of NC_088407.1, forward strand.
CGCATGTGTGGGAGGTGGGACAAAGGAGGTAACAGGGGTATGCAGAGTGGGTCTAGGGGCTCCATTGTGAACTAAAACAATGATAACTAACCTGAACAACAGTATACAAGGCATATTGACATCTGAGAGAGACATACAGCGAGGCATACAGTAATCACAGGTGTTGAATTTGGAAAGCTAGCTAAAAACAGTAGGCGAGGCTAATCCGCTAGCACAACAAACAGCAGGTAAAATGGCGTTGACTAGGCAACGGGGCCGACAGGTAAGACAAACAAGCAGAAAGGAGTACCGTGATTAATGGACAGTCCAGCGTGCGTCAGCTATGTAGCCAAGAGATCAGTGTCCAGGGGCAGCGGTGGATGGGCAGGGAGGCTGGGCTGGCGAGTGTTATCCAGGTTTTTAAAAACTAACAATGACTAAATAGCTTGTAGCTAGTTAGCTGGTTAGCGTCTGGAGGTTCTTGAGTGTGTCATAAAAATAAAAATAAGAGTAAAAGTAATAGCGATTCCGTATCACATTGGGTGAGGCAGGTTTCCGGAAGGTATAAACAAATTAAAAATCAAAAAGAGATAGAAAGTAAATGGTCAGAGAGTGATTGGGACGCGGTGGTTCAGACGGTTAGCAGGCCTGTGCTAACAAGCTAACAGTTCGTAGGCCCGAGCTAGACAAGGTAGCAGTTAGCGGACCGGAGCTTGACAAGCTAGCCGTTAGCAGGCCGAATTAGCAAGCAGGGAGATAGCGAGGGCTAGAGAGTTAACCTTTGGGGGACGTCGCGATGGGGTGAGTCTGTTTATTCCTCTTCATGCGGTGAGCTGGAGATACAGCGATTCAGAAAGCTTGCGGGCCTTGGCCAGCAGATAGATCTTTGGCGATGTCGCAGCGGAAAAGCCTGTTGAAACCCCCTCGGACGATTATGTCGGCGGACCAGTCGTGATGGATCGGCGGGGCTCCGAGTCGGCAGTAGAGGGTCCAGGCCAATTGGCAAAATAGGTATTGTTGGACCTCTTCGGCTAGTCGGGAGATGGGCTTAGCTCGAGGCTAGCTCCAGGCTAACTGGTGCTTGCTCTGGGACAGAGACGTTAGCCAGGAGTAGCCACTCGGATTGCAGCTAGCTAGTTGCGATGATCCGGTGTAAAGGTTCAGAGCTTGCGGTAGGAATCCGGAGATGTGGTAGAGAAAAAGCAGTCTGATATGCTTTGGGTAGATGTCGCGCTGGTGTCCTAGTTAGCGTTGAAGACCGCTAGCAGTGGCTAGCTATTAGCTAGTAGCTAGTTAGCTGGCTAGCTTCTGATGAGGGTTCCGATTCTAAAGTATAGAAAAAGCAGATCCGTACCACATTGGGTGATGCGGGTTGCAGGAGAGTATATTCAGCCTGTAGTTGGAAAGTGAGATTAAAATATGTACGAAATATATACAGAAAAAAAACGAGGAAAAACTATATTTACACTATACAGGACGGGACAAGACAAAACACACGTCCGACTGCTACGCCATCTTGGAACACCAAGGGGGTATTATATCTGAACCATGTTGGGGGCTGAGCCCTAAAGGTGTAAACACTTACAGGAATAGTTAAGTGACTGTATTAAGTGTATATATATCTCTGTCATTCCATGTATCATCTGTCTTGCAAAACAGATGGAGGGACCCTGTGCACCATTCCTCTGAGGCCTACCTACAGCACGTATACCTCAGGAGCTGAGGAGAAGCTCTACGGTTACTGACTAGAGGAGGGCAATGGGCCTGGTGAACACCTGGTGTTGTCTGTACAGAATTCTTCCAGAAACAGTAGCATAGAGGGGAATGAAGCCACCCATGAACTTGTCCCACAGCTTTATTTTGTTATACGGTGCCTGGCCAGGTGTAACTATCTGTGTGTAACTATCCAAACACTCTGCAGGAGAACCAGCCCCCTGCAGTGTTGAGTGGCGTGGACCCTCCATGGCTGGCTGTGTGTGGTGCGGATGGGGCTGTGTTGCTGCCCACAGCCCTGCAGGATGAGGGGTACAGGGTATGGAGGTTACCAGGGAATGGGCAGGCCAGTGGACTGTGTGACTGAGTGCCTCTGGGTCAGGTTGCTCCCCCTGGGAAGTGCCGCTTACTACCTCTCCCCCTGACTCTCTAGATAGACCAGATGACTCTTCTGTGTTCCTGTCGGATCACTTTGCCATCAATTCACCAGATTCCTTGGCCCGGGATCAAGCTAGGAGAGACTGAAAAAGCCCTCCTCAAATAGGGAGTGCTGCTGCAGTGGGGGCTGGAGGCTAGAGTTTACGACTTCTGTACTGGACATCTTTCACTCGATGGCAAGCTTTACAACAGTAAATCTTCTTTTATTAAATAGGGGCCAAGTTCACTCACCACCTCTTTCGCAAACACACTCACTTGTTCGATCTGCATGGCTTATATGCCCAACTGACTGAGTAGCTGGAGTCAAAATAGAAAGCAAGATTTACATCATTTTAAGGTGACAAGTTAGTGACAGTGTAATGGATGGTGGGCCGGCAGCCATATTATATGACCAGACTTTATACAAGCCATGCAGTCCATGGTTGATGGATTCAGGGAGGGACCCTCTTCAAGTTACCACACAAACATTGCTTGCCAGGTTGTTAGGACATTAAGTATTTGACTCTTCATGTGTAATGTTTATCATTTCTAGCCCCACTGCTAAAAAAGTATTACTAAGTTCCAAATTGAGTTTGACATATGGGTGATGAAAATAGATACTCTTCCTGTGGATAGATTGTGGTGTAGTAAAGTGCAAGCCAGTAATATTAGCTGAAGGGTAACACTATGTGCCATTTCTTATTGGGGGAAAGGTCTATTGTTTTCCTCCTGCATTGTGGTTGTTAGCTAGATACTTTTAGTCTCTTCTCTGTTTGCTTTGTTTTGAGTAGCCTGCATAAATACCTATAAATAATGTACTGTATTAGAGGACGACCGATTTAAGACTTTTCAACACTGATAACAATTATTGGAGGACCAAAAAAAGCCGATACCGATTAATCGGACAATTTACATTTTTAAAATTTGAAATAATGACAATTACAACATTACTGAATGAACACTTATTTTAACTTTATATAATACATCAATATCAATATAGCCTCAAATAAATATTTAAACATGTTCAATTTGGTTTAAATAATGCAAAAACAAAGTGTTGGAGAAGAAAGTAAAAGTGCAATATGTGCCATGTAAAAAAGCTAACGTTTAAGTTCCTTGCTCAGAACATGAGAACATATGAAAGCTGGTGGTTCCTTGTAACATGAGTCTTCAATATTCCCAGGTAAGAAGTTTTAGGTTGTAGTTATTATAGGAATTATAGGCTTGAAGTCATAACCAGCGCAATACTTGAAGAATTGCAAAGAGCCGCTGGCAAACGCATGAAAGTGCTGTTTGAATGAATGCTTACGAGCTTGCTGCCTACCATCGCTCAGTCAGACTGCTCTATCAAATATCAAATCATAGACTTAATTATAACATAATAACACACAGAAATATGAGCCTTTGGTCATTAATATGGTAGAATCCAGAAACTATAATTTCGAAAACAAAAAGTTTATTTTTTCAGTGAAAAAAGTATTTAGTCAGCCACCAATTGTGCAAGTTCTCCCACTTAAAAAGATGAGAAAGGCCTGTAGTAATTTATCATAGGTACACTTAAACTATGACAGACAAAATGAGAAAAAAAAATCCAGAAAATAACATTGTAGGATTTTTTATGAATTTATTTGCAAATTATGGTGGAAAATAATTTAGACGTACTGGCTTAAGCAGGGGGGACACGTCTGGCACTGCAGGATTTGAGTCCCTGGTGGCGTAGTGTGTTACTGATGGTAGGCTTTGTTACTTTGGTCCCAGCTCTCTGCAGGTCATTCACTAGGTCCCCCCGTGTGGTTCTGGGATTTTTGCTCACCGTTCTTGTGATCATTTTGAACCCACGGGGTGAGATCTTGCGTGGAGCCCCAGATCGAGGAAGATTATCAGTGGTCTTGTATGTCTTCCATTTCCTAATAATTGCTCCCACAGTTGATTTCTTCAAACCAAGCTGCTTACCTATTGCAGATTCAGTCTTCCCAGCCTGGTGCAGGTCTACAATTTTGTTTCTGGTGTCCTTTGACAGCTCTTTGGTCTTCACCATAGTGGAGTTTGGAGTGTGACTGTTTGAGGTTGTGGACAGGTGTCTTTTATACTGATAACAAGTTCAAACAGGTGCCATTAATACAGGTAACGAGTGGAGGACAGAGGAGCCTCTTAAAGAAGAAGTTACAGGTCTGTGAGAGCCAGAAATCTTGCTTGTTTGTAGGTGACCAAATACTTATTTTCCACCATAATTTACAAATAAATTCATAGAAAATCCTACAATGTGATTTTCTGGACTTTTTTTCTCATTTTGTCTGTCATGGTTGAAGTGTACCTATGATGAAAAGTATAGGCCTCTCTCATCTTTTTAAGTGGGAGAACTTGCACAATTGGTGGCTGACTAAATACTTGTTTGCCCCACTGTATATACCCTGATTGCTTGCAAGGAATGCAAGAGAAGTGACACAATTTCCTTAGTTATAAGAAATTAATGTTTGCAGGCAATATTAACTAAATATGTAGGTTTAAAAATATATACTTGTGTCACGCCCTGGCCATAGAGGCTTTTTATTCTCTATTTTGGTTAGGCCAGGGTGTGACTAGGGTGGGCATTCTATGTCCTTTTTTCTATGTTTTGTATTTCTATGTCTTGGCCTGTTATGGTTCTCAATCAGGGACAGCTGTCTATCGTTGTCTCTGATTGAAAACCATACTTAGGTACCCTTTTCCCCACCTGTTTTGTGGAAAGTTAAATTTGACTTTGTTCAGGGCGCATAGCCCAAAGCTTCACGTTTTGGTTTTGTCGGCGTCATTTTTAAAGCTTAGCATGCTGCACCTTGGTCCAGTCCTTCAGCCAGCCGTGACAACTTGTGTATTGATTTTAAAGAAAGGCATTGATATTTATGGTTAAGTACATTGGTGCAACGACAGTGCTTTTTTCGCAAATGCGCTTGTTAAATCATCACCCATTTGTCAAAGTGGGCTGTGATTCAATGAGAAATGAACAGGCACCGCATCGATTATTTGCAACGCAGGAGAAGCTAGTTAAACTAGTAATATCATCAACCATGTGTAGTTAACTAGTGACTATGTTAAGATTGATTTGTTTTTTTATAAGATAAGTTTACCTTGGCTTCTTGCTGCCCTCACGTAACAGGTAGTCAGCCTGCCACGCAGGCTCCTCGGAGTGCAATGTAAGGCTCAAAAACTAATCCCAGAGCTGACAAAGTAAAAATCTTTCATTCTGCCCCTGACCAAGGCAGTTAACACACCATTCCTAGGCTGTCATTGAAAATAAGAATGTGTTCTTAACTGACTTGCCTAGTTAAATAAAGTTTTTTTTTTTAAATTGGGGGGGCAAATCGGTGTCCAAAAATACCGTTTACCGATTGCTATGGAAACTTGAAATCGGCCCTGATTAATCGGTCGACCTCTATACAGTATATTGTCTAAGTATTCCTCGGGGCAGAGCCTGCAGAGTTCCGTATGTAGGCCTGCAGAGTTCCTGTTACAACCCTAGTCAGTGTGGTGAGGTGTTACCCTCTGAAGTACTGACCTCTTTTCAAACTACAAATCAAACGCTCACATCTCTGATGCCTCTCGGGAAAATGTCTGTTGAATCTCTGAACAGTTCCCCCTGATACTTTGCATATTCAAATGGAATAGTTTCCCCTGACTGTCATTCTACCAGCTTTGGACGAGACTATGGTAGTGAATATATTGGCTAGTCCACAAAGTCTGAACAGTGCACTAGTTCAGTAGTGAAGTACCTCTCAGGAGGAGATTTAATAAAATAAAGTTTTAAACAGTGAGTTTGATGGTAGGACCTGATTTCCTCTAATTCTGCTGTGATTAAGGCATGGTAAAATCCACCTGGTCCATAACACCTTGTTCCCTCAGCCCTCTGCTGTAGCCTTGTGTGCTAGGCTTCTAGGTACAAACAAAATGTGAGAAAATGACATCTGGCGAAGTGAAAGTACCTGTGATTTGATCATGGAGGAGGTGATTAAGAAACTTGTCACCAGTTTATCACATCAAGCCTCAGTCTGTCACCTCAGTCTTGACTGTGCAGTGTCAGTATTCACAGACCGGGTACAAAGTGATTTAGTCTGCCCGCATGTTCAGGGAGATTTGGGATGTGCTTCACTGTTACTGTACAGAAATATCAAGTAATTTTAGTACATAGGGCTACAGTGACTATAGCAAATCAGGGAAATGAGCTGAGCCATCATGTACAGTAGTAGTAGCAGCAGGCTTTTAGTTCTGCTCAATGTCAAACTGCTTTACTAGGGATGTGACCACATTTAACGTGTCAATATGCACTCAGTTCCTTCAAGGATCACTCAGGGGGATGTGAAATCCAAAAGGCCTGATTCAGAGAGTGAGAGTCAGGTCAGTGACAAGGACAGAGCGTCCTCTAAAGCTATTCATAGAATCAGATAACATTCATGATGGTACAGATACACTTTATACAGTGCCTTCAGAAAGTATTCAGACCCTTTGACTTTTTCCACATTTTGTTACCTTACATCCTTAATCTAAAATGTATTAAGTAAAACAATCCTCAATCTACACACAATACCCCATAATGACAAAGCGAAAACAGGTTTTTAGAAATTTTAGCAAATGTATTAAAAAAACATACAATATTTGCATAAGTATTCAGACCTTTTGCTATGAGACTCGAAATTGAGCTCAGATGCATCCTGTTTCCAAGTTTTCATAACAATCGGAAATCGGTATTTTTGGACACCGATTTGGCCGTTTTTTAAATTTATTTTTTAAACACCTTTATTTAACTAGGAAAGTCAGTTAAGAACAAATTCTTATTTACAATGACAACCTAGGAACGGTGGGTTAACTGCCTTGTTCAGGGGCAGAACGACAGATTTTTACCTTGTCAGCTCGGGGATTCAATCTTGCAACCTTACAGTTAACTAGTCCAACGCTCTAACCACCTGATTACATTGCACTCCACGAGGAGCCTGTCTGTTACGCGAATGCAGTAAGAAGCCAAGGTAAGTTGCTAGCTAGCATTAAACTTATCCTATAAAAAACAATCAATGAATCATAATCACTAGTTATAACTACACATGGTTGATGATATTACTAGTTTATCTAGCGTGTCCTCCGTTGCATATAATCGATGCAGTGGCATTCGCGAAAAGGACTGTCGTTGCCTTTCTTAAATGCCTTTCTTAAAATCAAAGTATATATTTTTAAACCTGCATATTTAGTTAATATTGCCTGCTAACATGAAATTGTTTTAACTAGGAAAAATGGTGTCACTTCTCTTGCAACAGAGTTAGGGTATATGCAGCAGTTTGGGCTGCCTAGCTCATTGCAAACTGTGTGAAGACTATTTCTTCCTAACAAAGACAGCCAACTTCGTCAAACGGGGGATGATTTAACAAAATCCTTGCACGACTGTACCTAACCATAAACATCAATGCCTTTCTTGAAATCAATACACAGAATTATATATTTTTAAACCTGCATATTTAGCTAAAAGAAATCCAGGTTAGCAGGCAATATTAACCAGGTGAAATTGTGTCACTTCTCTTGCATTCATTGCACCAGAGTCAGGGTATATACAACAGTTTGGGCTGCCTGGCTCATTCTGAACTAATTTGCCAGAAGTTTACTTAATTATGACATAACATTGAAGGTTGTGCAATGTAACAGGAATATTTGGACTTATGGGTGCCACCCGTTAGATAAAATACGGAACGGTTTCGTATTTCACTGAAAGAATAAATGTCTTGTTTTTCAGATGATGATAGTTTCCGGATTCGACCATATTAATGACCAAAGGCTCGTAATTCTGTGTGTTATTATGTTATAATTAAGTCCATGATTTGATACCGCAGTCTGACTGAGCGATGGTAGGCCCCAGCAGGCTCGTAAGCATTCATTCAAACAGCAATTTTGTGCGTTTTACCAGCAGCTCTTTGCAATTCTTCAAGCACTGCGCTGTTTATGACTTCAAGCCTATCAACTCCCGAGATTAGGCTGGTGTAACCGATGTGAAATGGCTAGCTAGTTAGTGGAGTGTGCGCTAATAGCGTTTCAAACGTCACTCGCTCTGAGACTTGGAGTAGTTGTTCCCCTTGCTCTGCATGGGTAATGCTGCTTCAAGGGTGGCTGTTGTCGATGTGTTCCTGGTTCGAGCCCAGGTAGGAGCGAGGAGAGGGACGGAAGCTATACTGTTACACTGGCAATACTAATGTGCCTATAAGAACATCCAATAGTCAAAGGTATATGAAATACAAATCGTATAGAGAGAAATAGTCCTATAATTCCTATAATAACTACAACCTAATACTTCTTACCTTGGAATATTGAAGAATCATGTTGAAAGGAACCACCAGCTTTCATGTTCTGAGCAAGGAACTTAAACTTTAGCTTTTTTACATGGCACATATTGCACTTTTACTTTCTTCTCCAACACTTTGTTTTTGCATTATTTAAACCAAATTAAACATACTTAATTATTTATTTGAGGCTACATTGATTTTATTGATGTATTATATTAAGTTAAAATAAGTGTTCATTCAGTATTGTTGTAATTGTCATTATTACAAATAAATAAATAAAAATCGGCCAATTAATTGGTATCGGCTTTTTTAATCGGTATCGGCGTTGAAAAATCAGAATCGGTCAACCTCTACTCTGAAGTATCCATTCTAACCACGAAAGACTCCAGGGATGCAAAGAGAACTTCAGATGAACTTTTCAACAGAGATCACGACAACACTCAATGTCCTTGAGTGAGCCAGCCAGAGCCCGGACGTGAACCCGATCAAACATCTCTGGAGAGACATGAAAATAGCTGTGCAGCAACGCTCCCCATCCAACCTGACAGAGCTTGAGAGGATCTGCAGAGAAGAATGGGAGAAACTCCCCAAATACAGGTGTGTCAAAATTGTAGCATCATACCTATGAAGACTCAAGGCTGTAATCGCTGCCAAAGGTGCTGCAACAAAGTACTGAGTAAAGGATCTGAATACTTATGTAAATGTCTTATCAGTATTTATTTATACATTTGCAATCCATAGACAAACATTGACAGTAGAATGGCTTTACTGAAGAGCTGTGACTTTCAACGTGGCACAGTCATAGGATGCCACCTTTCCAACAAGTCAGTTCAAGCAGCTGCACACAAGCCTAGGATCACCATGAGCAATACCAAGCATCGGCTGGAGTGGTGTAAAGCTTGCCACCATTGGACTCTGGAGCAGTGGAAACGCATTCTCTGTAGTGATGAATCACGCTTCACCATCTGGCAGTCCAACGGTCGAGTATGGGTTTGGAGGATGCCAGGAGAACACTGCCTGCCCCAATGCATAGTGCCAACTCTAAAGTTTGGTGTACGAGGAATAATGGTCTGGGGCAGTTTTTCATGGTTCGGGCTAAGCGCCTTAGTTCCAGTGAAGGGAAATTATAAGGCTACAGCATACAAGGACATTCTAGATGATTCTGTGTTTCCAACTTTGGGGAAGGCCCTTTCCTGTTTCAGCATGACATTGCCCCGGGGCACAAGAGGCCCATACAGAAATGGTAGTTTGAGATCGGTGTGGAAGAACTTGACTGGCCTGCACAGTGCCCTGACCTCAACCCCATCAAACACTTTTGTGAATAATTGTAACGCCGACTGCGAGCCAGGGCTCATCGCCCAACATCAGTGCCTGACCTCACTGATTATCTTGTGGCTGAATGGAAGCAAGTCCCCACAGCAATGGTGCGTCATCTAATGGAAAGCCTTCTCAGAAGAGTGGAGGCTGTCATAGAGGGAATATGAGATGTTCGATGAGCACGTGTCCACATACTTTTGATCATGTGTAGTGATGATTCATGACTTATGTTGTTTATATAGTGCTCTATTTAGGAATGACCTTATCAAAAATGCAGATGACATTGTACTGCGTATATGCAAGTCAGATCAGTCAGTGTAAATTGAATCGTCCCAAGCTGACTCTCTCCCTCCCAGCCATTGTAGGCAGCTACCTCACACCCTGTGTTGGTCAGGTGAGATGGGAGGTCAGTGAGTGTGTGGGCCTTACCTAGCACGTGTGATACATAATTCTGCTCTGAGACAGGGTTGAGAGACGAGGTAGACAGAGAGGGGTGTGGGGGTGCCAGACACGAGGACAAGACAGAGCCAGGGCCAGCCAGCGCTGTGATAGGAGTGGAGAGTGAACCGCTCTGATTGACGAGGGCCGCCTGACGGCAAAATACAGTATGACACAAATCAAGGGTGGCCTTGTATGGCCCAAATCACAGCTCCCCCCGGCCTCAGTGTGGAGACTGGAGAGTGATTGCATATACAATGGTGGCCTCGTATGGCCCAAATCACAGCTCCCCCAGTCTCAGTGTGGAGACTGGAGAGTGATTGCATATACAATGGTGGCCACTGGCCAAGTGTTGATATGTCATGCAGGCTGTTTACGTCAATTTAATTGATAACAAAGGAAAATAATGTTTTAAATGGATCTTTTTCTTCATGTTTGTATGATCTGATTCCGATTTCTGGCAGTAATTCACACTATAGTGCAGGAGTATAGTGAGTTGCAGCAGCATATCAAATCTAATGTTATTTGTCACATGCACTGAATACAACAGGTGCAGACTTGACCATGAAATCCTTACTTACGAGCCCTTTCCCAGAGTTGAAAAGCAAGAAAATTTGCACTCAAAAATAGAAGAAATAGTAATATAATAAGATTTTTTAAATTTTATTTAACTAGGCAAGTCAGTTAAGAACAAATTCTTATTTACAATGACGGCCTAGGAACAGTGGGTTAACTGCCTGTTCGGGGGCAGAACGACAGATTTGTACCTTGTCAGCTCGGGGGTTTGAACTTGCAACCTTCCAGTTTCTAGTCCAACCCTCTAACCACTAGGCTACCCTGCCGCCGGCTATATACTGAACAAAAATATAAAGACAACATGTAAAGCTGACAAAATATCCCAGAAATGTTCCATATGCACAAAAAGGGTATTTCTCTCAAATTTTGTGCACAAATTTGTTTACATCTCTGTTAATGAGCATTTCTCCTTCGCCAATATAATCCATCCACCTGACAGTGGCATATCAAGAAGCTGATTTAAATAGCATGATCATTACACAGGTGTGCCTTTTGCATTTATTTAACCTTTATTTAACTAAGTCAAGTCAGTTAAGAACAAATTCTTATTTACAATGACGGCCTACCGGGGAACAGTGGGTTTACTACCTTGTTCAGGGGCAGAATGACAGATTTTTAACTAAGCAGCTCAGGGATTTGATCCATTAACCTATCAGTTACTGTCCCTATCAGTTAATGCTCTAACCACAAGGCTACCTGCCACGCCACCTTGTGCTGGGGACAACAAAAGGCCACTCTAAAATGTGCTGTTTTGTCACACAACACAATGCCACAGAGGTCTCACATTTTGAGGGATTATGCAATCTGCATGCTGACTGCAGGAATGTCCACCAGAGCTGTTGCCAGATAATTTAATGTTCATTTCTCTACCATAAGCCAGGAGACGTTTTAGCAAATTTGGCAGTATGTCCAACCGGCCTCACAACCACAGACCATGTGTAACCACGCCAGCCCAGGACCTCTACATCTGGCTTCTTCACCTACGGAATCGTCTGAGACCAGCCACCTGGACAGCTGATGAAACAGAAATACTCTTTGGTCTGTGATAAAGCCCTTATGTGGGTCAAACTGATTGGCTGGGCCTGGCTCTCCAGTGGGTGATCCTGGATCCCAAGTGGGTGGGCCTATAACCTCCTAATGATTTATTTTCAATTAACTGATTTCCTTATATGAACTGTAACTCTAAAATATTGGAAATTGTTGCATTTATATTTTTGTTCAGTACAAGGAGTACCGGTACAGAGTCAATGTGCACGGGTACGAGAGTGTTGATGTGATTGAAGTAATGTACATGAAGGTAGGGTTAAAAGTGTGTGTGTGTGTGTGTGTGTGTGTGTGTGTGTGTGTGTTGGAGTGTCAGTGTAGTATGTGTGGGTAGATTCCAGTCAGTGCGCATAGAGCCAGTGCAAGTGCCAAACATTTTTTTTTAACGGGTCAATACAAATAGTCCGGGTAGCCATTTGATGAACTGTTCAGCAGTCTTATGGCTTGGGGGTAGAAGCTGTTCAGGAGCCTTTTGATCAGACTTGGTGCTCTTATACCGCTTGCCTGCGTTAGCAGCGAGAACAGTCTATGACTTTGGTGGCTGGAGTCTTTGACAATTTTTAGGGCCTTCCTTTGACACCGCCTGGTATAGAAGTCCTGGATGGCAGGGAGCTCGGCCTCAGTGATGTACTTGGCTGTACACACTACACTGTGTAGCGCTTTGTTGTCAGATGCCAAGCAGTTTCCATACCAAGCGGTGATGCAGCCAGTCAAAATTCTTCCAATGGTGAAGTTGTAGAACTTTTTGAGGATTTGAGGGCCCATGCTAAATCTTTTCAGCTTCCTGATTGGCGAAGAGTCATTGTCGTACCCTCTTCACGTCTATGTTGGTGTGTTTGGACCATGATAGGTCCATAATCATGTGGACACAGGAAATTGAAGCTCTCAACCCGCTCCACTACAACCCTGTCGATGGGAATAGGGATGTTGTCGGCCCTCCGTTTCCTGTAGTCCACGATCAGCTCTTTTGTCTTACTGACGTTGAAGGAGAGGTTGTGGTCCCGGCACCACACTGCCAGGTCACTGACATCCTCCCTATATGCCGTCTCGTCGACGGTAATCAGGCCTACAGTAACAGCGCTGTGTCGTCGGCAAACTTAATGATGGTGTTGAAGTCGTGCACAGCCACGCAATCGTGGGTGAACAAACAGGGAGTACAGGAGGGGATTAAGCACGCACCCATGAGTGGCCCCCGTGTTGAGGATCAGCATGGAGGATGTGTTGTTGCGTAACCTCACCACCTGGGGCCAGCCCATCAGGAAGTACAGGATCCAGTTGCAGAGGGAGGTGTTTACTTTGTGTCCTTAGCTTATTGATGAGCTTCGAGGGCACTATGGTGTTGAACGGTGAGCTGTAGTCAATGAACAGTATCCTGAAGTAGGTGTTCCTTTCGTCCAGGTGGAAAAGGGCAGTGTGGAGTGCAATAGAGATTGCGTCATCTGTTGGGGTGGTATGGGAATTGGAGTGGGTCCTGGGTGTCTGGGATGATGGTGTTGATGTCAGCCATGACCAGACTGGGTCAGGGAAAGGTTACTTCAGCATCCGCTGTACTATTTTGAATGCTGTAGTTGAATTGGCCATTATATGTCCAAAACCAATATTTTCTGCTATAATTATTGTCCTCAAGGCTTAAACATATCATGAAAGGGGAAAGAGTGCATAGGAAAAGGTATTGTAGGCAGTAGTGCCATAACGTGCATGGATTGATAATTTCCTCACTGGCAGCTATTACAATGGGAACATAGACAACTTGAAAACATGTCTGAAGTGTTTTTTAAGACCTCGGGGCCTGTCACATTGCCTTTTACACTGATGTTCAGACACACAGCGACACAGGGCTGAATGCTGCTGCACCGCTCGGCTCTGGAGTGCTACCACGGCTGCACAGTTAGCAACAACATCAGCCATTCTGCCTGCCTGTTACGCTGGGAATAGAATAATATCAATTTCACCGTTTACGCTGCCAGCGAGTCTTGTAAATGCAATCACAACATTTTCAGAACGAGGGCATTTGATTATATTTATTTTCAGATTGCGGGCTCTGTCAGTAAGCTGTATACTTTAGCATAATGACACGATACAGTCTGAACATTCAACAGTGATGTGGTTAGGGTCGCTGCAGTATTACTGTAGTACAAATGGAACTTGCTTACAGCTTTAATGACTCGCATCCTTTTAACATTGTCATTTATTTCTAGAGCGATTCCCATTTGTTATGTGTATAGACCTAGTGTAAAACAGGCGTGAATAATCGTCCTGTTAATCATTCATAAACTGCTCAGTAATTCTCTAACAGAGATGTTCATTAACCAAATGCCGAGGGATGTTTATATGCTGATATTGATTATGTTGTATAACATTCATACAATTATAATACACAGTCCGAAATAACCAAAAATAGTTTTCCAACAAGAAAATATTGATATTGCTATACTAGATATAGTGGATATTGTCACGCCCTGGTCTTAGTATTTTGTGTTTTCTTTATTATTTTGGTCAGGTCAGGGTGTGAAATGGGTTTATTGTGGTGTATTTTGTCTTGGGGTTTTGTTAGGTATTGAGTTTGTGGCTTAGTGGGGGTATCTAGCATAGTCTATGGCTGTCTGGAGTGGTTCTCAATCAGAGGCAGGTGTTTATCGTTGTCTCTGATTGGGAACCATATTTAGGCAGCCATATTCTTTGAGTGTTTCGTGGGTGATTGTTCCTGTCTCTGTGTTAGTTTGCACCAGTTTAGGCTGTTATAGGTTTTCACGTTTTTGTTGTTTTTGTATTGTTTTTTTTTTCATCGTCATTAAAGATGTATCTAAATAACCACGCCGCATTTTGGTTCGACTCTCCTATATTATATCCTATATATATATATATCCTATATTGATGACTAGAATGTGGTGATTCTGGTGAAAATACATTATCAGCTGTTATTAGTACCTGTACTGACTCCAAATCGGTCTATGAATAAAACCAAATGATCTATTTACTCAGGAAAATGCATGCTACAGTAGGGCAAAAAAAGTATTTAGTCAGCCACCAATTGTGCAAGTTCTCCCACTTAAAAAGATGAGAGAGGCCTGTAATTTTCATCATAGGTACACTTCAATTATGACCAACAAAATGAGGGGAAAAAATCCAGAAAATCACATTGTAGGATTTTTTATGAATTTATTTGCAAATTACACGGATCAGTCTCTTGTCTCATGAGCAAATCCAGCCCAAAGCAATACACAGCTAGATGCTTGATGATGCTCCTTAGCATACATTTCGACATTTAGCTAGATCATTATTTCCTTTTAAACCTGAACTCTCCAATCAATTACTTCAGCCTCATTTGTGCTATATAAACAGTGTAAATAGCCCAAAGGATGTTCGGCAGACTTAAAGGAATCCCGGATGGATACTTTCTGTTTGATCACATTGGCAGTAGACTTCCCAATGAACAGCCAAAAACAGAGAGCCTACATAGGAGAACAAATGTCAGTCATCCATTTTAACTCCTCAGGGTAGGTAGTCCTTTTCTTCAGCATTTGTGTCATCCTGTTCTCCTGTTCTGCATGGTGTGTCACCATGACCTCATTGAGAAGCAATAGACTAGAAATCTTACCTCACCAGTTTACCATGATAAAGTTGAAGGTGAAATAAAGGTGAAAAAAATGATTTCCCTGATATTTTAAGGTACCTATTTTGCTGCTGGAATATTGGGTAATTGAGAATATATGGTGGAGCCTGAATCTTCAACAAGTAGGACATGAACTGTAATGTTCCACAATTAAGTACAATGTGCATGACCTTCCCTATCTACCTGTCCAGTGTCTGGGGAGTTGAATCTCCCGTTTCCATAAAGGTCATAACTACACACTAGATTCAAACAGAAGTGAAGAATCTCCCCGTGTTAACAGGTGGTTGGTGGGCTCCTGTTGAGGGTAGTGGTGGTTTTCCTCTCTCTCCTCCTCTCACTCTGAAAATGTTGTCTTGACAGGATGATGAAGTGGTGCTCCAGTGTGTCGCCTGCATCCACAAGGAGAATCGCAAGTTCTGCCTGACAGCAGAGGGACTCGGCAATCGACTGTGCTACCTTGAACCCACGTCAGAGGCAAAGGTAGGCACAGAGAGACTACATACTGTGAAGAGGAATAGGCCTGTGACATTATTCGTTGTTTGTTTCTCTCAAACTGAAAGCTTATGCAAATAAAATTAGACTAGGATAGGATAAAGTAATCCTTCTCACCCCCCCCTTAAAAGATTTAGATGCACTATTGTAAAGTGGCTGTTCCACTGGATGTCATAAGGTGAATGCACCAATTTGTAAGTCGCTCTGGATAAGAGCGTCTGCTAAATGACTTAAATGTAAATGTAAATGTAGACAGAATTTCAGAGTGGCTCTAGCTCCAAGATATAATTTCCTACTGGAAACTAACATTTTGAATGTGGTATCATCACCAGAGTGGCTGATTCTCATACAGTTGAGTGTAGATAATACGCTTCTGAAACAGGGTGTATTTGAGGGGTCTTCTCAGGTGTTCTCCACAGTGTCCATTGAGTGGGATGAGAGAATCCCAGGGCTCAGCAAAGCTGCATGGGAAGCACAAACCTGTAATTTAAATGTGTTTTTTATTTGGATTTCAAGTAATAGACATACACAAAATAGTCCAAATTGGTGAAATGAAATTAAGAAAATGACTTGTTTCATATTTCACTTATAATCACAACTCCAGTGGGTCAGAAGTTTACATACAGTAAGGTGACTGTGCCTTTAAACGGCTTGGAAAATTCCATCATGGCTTTAGAAACTTCTGATAGGCTAATTGACATCATTTGGGACAATTATAGGTGTGCCTTTGGATGTATTTCAAGGCCTACCTTCAAACTCAGTGCCTCTGACTGACATCATGGGAAAATCAAAAGAAATCAGCCAAGACCTCAGAAATAAATATTGTAGACCTCCACAAGTCTGGTTCATCTTTGGGAGCAATTTACAAATGCCTGAATGTACCACGTTCATCTGTACAAACAATAGTACGCAAGTATAAACACCATGGGACCACGCAGCCATCATACCGCTCAGGAAGGAGACCCGTTCTGTCTCCTAGAGATGACCGTACTTTGGTGCGAAAAGTGTAAATCAATCCCAGAACAACAGCAAAGGACATTGTGAAGATGCTGGAGGAAACAGGCACAAACCTATCTATATCCACAGAAAAAACGAGTCCTATAATGACATAACATGAAAGGTCGCTCAGCAAGGAGAAGCCACTGCTCCAAAACCATCATATAAAAGCCAGACTACGGTTTGCAACTGCACATGGGGACAAAGATCGTACTTTTGGAGAAATGTCCTCTGGTCTGATGAAACAAAAATAGAACTGTTTGGTCATAATGACCATCATTATGTTTGGAGGATAAAAGGGGAGGCTTGCAAGCCGAAGAACACCATCCCAACCGTGAAGCACGGGGGTGGCAGCATCATGTTGTGGGGGTGCTTGCTGCAGGAGGGACTGGTGCACTTCACAAAATAGATGGCATCCTGAGGAAGGAAAATTGTGTGGCTATATTGAAGCAACATCTCAAGACATCAGTCAGGAAGTTAAAGCTTGGTCGCAAATGGGTCTTCCAAATGGACAATGACCCCAAGCATACTTCCAAAGTTGTGGCAAAATGGCTTAAGGACAACAAAGTCAAGGTATTGGAGTGGCCATCACAAAGCCCTGACCTCAAACCTATGGAAAATGTGCGGGCAGAACTGAAAAAGCGTGTGCGAGCAAGGAGGCCTACAAACCTGACTCAGTTACACCAGCTCTGTCAGGAGGAATGGGCCAAAATTCACCCAACTTATTGTGGGAAGCTTGTGGAAGGCTACCCGAAACGTTTGACCCAAGTTAAACAATTTAAAGGCAATGCTACCAAATACTATTTGAAAGTATGTAAACGTCTGACCCACTGGGAATGTGATGAAAGAAATAAAAGCTGAAATAAATCATTCTCTACTATTATTCAGACATTTCACATTCTTAAAATAAAGTGGTGATCCGAACTGACCTAAGACAGGGAATTTTTACTAGGATTAAATGTCAGGAATTGTGAAAAACTGAGTTTAAATGTATTTGGCTAAGGTGTACGTAAATGTCCGACTTCAACTGTACTTGGAAAAAGAACACTGCTGTATAGGTCTATGAAAGCATTGCAGCATGGCACATCAAAGAGGCTACTTTGCAGCGCTGCAGATATCCAAGTGACAATATTACACAGTGAAGCCAGTGGTTGTCTCCCTCATCAGCACTTCCCCAGTCCCATCCCTCTTTTACTGTAACATGGCATGATTGTTTTCCCATAGGAGAGCCTGTTGACAGTACAGGCTAATTGGATATTTCCTCATTGATTGTTATTTTAATCATAAACATTTAACATGGTCTCTGATTCATTTCAGTGAGGCCGGAAAGTCAGACACAGAACGTAAGAGAGAGAGAGAGAGCGTTTTGGGGTGATGGTGATTTATGTATGCGCTGCACAGCTACAGTATTCCCCCTCTTTACCCTTACCCCACAGCACTCACCTAGGGATTGAAGGAGAGGCAGTTGGGAAGGTCCGGATGCTTCCATCCAAGAATGGATGGTAATTACACTAGACAGGTGTGATGGATGATCTCACTGTCTGCCACTTTGTCTTCATTGCCTGGTGTTACAGTTTGTATGAAACACCATCATCCCCCAGGGATAAGAGACGAGGAAGGAGGGAAAATGATGCAACTACCACTACAACCACAACCCAAGATCAGAATGATCAGATTGACTTGGATGCCCCCCTCCCTAGTGATGAAACAAATCGGCTTGTGTGGCGTAGGGACACAGACACAAGGCACCAATAATGTTGATTTAAGTGGTGCATGTTTAAAGGGACAATCAGCAGTTGCTACATTATTTTAGATGAATTAGTTAATGATATGGACCCATTTGATTCTTGAAGAATATAACTTATAAATGCCTCATGAGCTTAGTTCAACTGTCAGCTTGTTTTACTCCAATGTGTGTAAACAAAGTAAATGTAAACAAACACTGTATAGCCTAAAACGTGGTTATAATTCCATATAACACCTTAACATATGTGGTTGTCCCACCTAGCTATCACAGGCATTGTAAGTCAATGTGCAAGTGTTGGGTCCTGACTTGTTTTTTTGTGGGAGATGAGGTGTGAATGGAAGAGGTAGGGTTTCAGGTGCTTTCGGAAGATGGGCCAGGACATCAGGGGGAAGCTGGTTCCACCATTGGGGTGCCAGGACTTCAGGGGGAAGCTGGTTCCACCATTGGGGTGCCAGGACTTCAGGGGGAAGCTGGTTCCACCATTGGGGTGCCAGGACTTCAGGGGGAAGCTGGTTCCACCACTGGAGTGCCAGGACAGAGAACATCTTGGACTGGGTTGGGAGGGTCCAGGGACCAGAGGTGGCAGAACGGAGTGCTCACGTTGAGGGTTTGAGCATAGCCTGAAGGTAGGGAGGGGCAATTTCTCTTGCAGTTTCATAGGCAAGCACCGTGGTCTTGTAGTGGATGCGAGCCTCGACTGGATGCCAGTGGAGTGTGCGGAGGAGCGGGGTGACATGGGAGCACTTGGGAAGGTTGGAAACCAGGAGACTGCCGCATTCTGGATAAGTTGCATGGATGGCACAAGCGGGGAGCCCAGCCAACAGCAAGTTGCAGTAGTCCAGGCGGGAGAGGACAAGTGCCTGGATTAGGGCCTGCATGTGAGGTAGGGTCGTACTCTACGGATGTTGTAGAGCATGAACCTGGAGGAGCGAGTCACTGCTTTGATGTTAGTCTAGAACAACAGGGTATTCTCCAGGGTCACACTAAGATTCTTTGCACTCTGGGAGGGAGACACTGGAGTTGTCAACCGTGATGAGATCTTTATGCGGGCAGGCCTTCCCCGGGAGGAAGAGCAGCTCCGTCTTGTTGAGGTTTGAGGTGGTGGGCCGATATCCCAGCTGAGATATCTGCGAGGCATGCAGAGTAGTTGAGTAGTTGAGTTTTATTCGTATAGCAATGATAGGAGACCATGTGAGGATATGACAGAGCTGAGTAACTTGGTGTATAGAGAGAAACGATCCCTGGGGGACACCATGCTGCAGACACAGTGGATAGATCTGGAAGAACGAGAACAGAGGAGAGAAAGTCAGCTTTGGTGGAGAGCCTTCATGACACAGTAGCGGCCAGTCTCGGTTGAGTGACCCAACTTGAAGCCTGACTGGTTAGGGTCAAGAAGATCGTTCTGAGAGAAATAGCAGGCAAGTTGGTCAGAGACCGCACTCTCAAGTGTAAAAAAATGTCAGATGAGTCAAGTGTTGGTTTCTTGAGGAGGTTTCTCAGGCCATTTTGAAGTCAGAGGGGACACAGCCTGTGGTCAGGGATGAGTTGATGAGGGAAGTGAGGAATGTGAAAGGTCTCCAGAGATGGTCTAGAGGAGGGGATGGGTTCGAGTGGGCAGGTTTTCTGGCGGCCAGACGTCACTAGTCGCAGGATTTCATCTGGAGAGAAAGGGGAGAAAGAGCTCAAGGCGTTGGGTAGTTCTGTGTGAGTGTATGTCGTCAACCTTCTTTTCAACGTGGTTGACAAAGTCGTCAGCAGAGAGGGAGGAGCGAGGGGGTGGAGGATTAAGGAAGAAGAAGGATGAAAAGAGTTTCCTAGGGTTAGAGGTAGAAGTTCGAAATGTAGAGTAATAGGAAGTGGCTTTTACAGCAGATACAGAAGAGAAGGTAGAGAAGGAGTGAAAGGATGATGGGTCTTGCGGAAATGTATTTTTCCTCCATTTTCGCTTAGATGCCTGCAGCCCTGTTCTGTAAGCTCGCAATGAGTCACTCATTGAAAGGGGACAGTGCGAGTCATAGGATGCGGAAAAGGGAGGAGAGTAGGGCCGCAGAATCAGTAGACAGGAGGGAGAAGCATTTAACAGAAGAGAGAGATGATACGAAAGAAGAGTAGAGAGTAGTGGGAGAGAGAGCGAAGATTGTACCGTCACATGACTATCTGGGTAGGGGCTGAGTGACTAGGGTTGGAGGAAAAGGAGACCGAAAAGGAAACAAAGTAGTGATCAGAGACTTGGAGGATTGTCGTGAGATTAGTAGGCAAACAGCCTCTAATAAAGATGAGGTCAAAAGAGGCAAGGAGTGGAAAGAGGGAGTTGGAAAGACATGAATCGAGGGCAGACGTCGGGAGGTTGAAGTTGCCAAGTACGAAGAGCGGTGAACTATCGTCGTGAAATTAGCAAGGTGTCAAGGCACCTGCTGGGCGATAGATGAAAACAATGTTAAGCTTGAGTGGACCAGTGACAGCATGAGAGAGGGAGAAAATCTCCAGTTAAGAGAAGTTAGTAGCCTTGTGCCACCACCGCAACTACCAGATGCTCTTGGACTATGAGAGAAAAAGTAGTCAGATGAAGAGAGATCAGCTGGAGTAGCAGTGTTCTCTGGGGTGATCCATGTCTTCATCAGGGCCAAAAAGTCAAGGGACTGAAGGGCAACATAGGCTGAGATGAACTCTGCATTCTTGACCGCAGATCGTCAGTTCCAAACACTGCCAGAGACCCAGAATTCCACATGGGTTGTGCACATAGGGTACACTAAATTAGAAGGGTTGCAGCCAAGGGGTGGGGAGTGTCTGTGAAGCCTACAGGGAGAAACACCAACAGGTATAGAAAACACACATAGTTGCCAAAGCTACTAAAGAACAGAAATTAGATCTTCAGAAAATAACTAGGTAAGATACTGAAGTGAGAGCATGGTATGGAGCCACTGACACAACCGCCGTTTACAGCTGCCAGGGGAGACTGAAGTACTAACACTAATACTGATTGCTTAGCAGAGGTGAAACCACTCCCCCTCCGATACAGCCACTGTTAACCAAAACAAGTCACAAATTGCCATGCCCCCTAATCCTAGTTGATGTGTCAACAACTATCTGCAAGTTATGAGCAAGCTGGCCCCATCCCTCTGCTTTTTACCAAAACAGTAGCGGGGAGTTAACTTTGTTATTGTTTCAACTGCTAATTGACACTTTAAACTGTGACATCAATCAGCCAATGAATGAGCAGTTGATTGTGATTTATGGCTAGCTGCTCTTCCCTGTTAGCTATCCCATGGTAGGACCACCAGAGAGCTGAAGCCCCCCATCTCTAAATCAACAATACACGTCTGTACTGTAAAGTCAATGTTTAATAAATGAGATGGTCAATCAATATTTAGATGAGATGAGGATTCAGCCAACTACTCTAATGCACAGGATGTGCTCTGCCATTATGCCCGGGGTGGGCAAACTATGGCCTATTCAATCCGGCCCAAGGGAGGTGTGAGTAATAAAAAACTCCAGGCCAGTCCTGAAGGTCTGTATTTTCAAATAACTGCCCAATTTCTGGCCCTCAAATTGACTTTCACAACAAGTCAGTCCCAAAAAAATCTGTGTGGCCCTCTGTTGAATTTCGAAATCCCGATGTGGCCCTCGAGCCAAAACGTTTTCCCACCCATGCATTATAGTGAACACGAAGGAGGTATATTGATAGGTCATCTCTTTGGGGCAATCAAAGTGAAAGAGGTGTGTAACCCTTTAGACCTCCTCCCCAGAGAAGATGGGAAGCCCAGTCTAGTTGCTCCCCTCCCACAGCATGGGACATAAACAAGAGAGCAGTGTGTAGACAAGCTGCTGTAAAGCTGTCTTCATGATATGCCCTCTCTGATTGAGGACACACAGGCCTACGCCCCCAGAGCCTCAACATCCTTCTCATTACCAGACCGCTCCACTCTGCTGTCAGAGGTCGCCTGTTATCCACCTGGGGAAACCAGGGTGTGGAGGTATGGTTGGAGCAGGTTCCTCCCTGCTACCCCGTATTGTGTTTCCCCAACAGCATGCCAAGAAAGAGTAGATCAGGAGAGGTATTTCTAGAAAACAGCTTGCTTAGAGGGCTCTGGGTTGGGTGCTGATCAAATGGAAGTTTTTATAGTGTTTGTGCTTCTGTCGTGGTAAATTGTGTGTGTGTGTTTTTTACTATAAAATTGTGGTTATCTCAAAATTGACTGCATGATAATAGGTCATTAAAGTGAAGTCGGGGGACATTACTTTAAGCCATTTTGACATACAGTATCTTTGACATTTCTGAAGCTGATGCTAGAGGCTGCCCTGAGAGAGACACTTGGCTTCCGGTACAGGACAATATTTGTCGGGGCAAATGGTCGCGCCGGGGGGGATGGAAAATAATGATAATAATTTGTACACTGCAAATTGACCACAACCAGACTCAAAAATAGATTTGTATTTGAAAATTACTATAATTTCATACCTTGATTACATTGAGACACAATCACATACCCCCCCCCCTCCCACCATGATGGTGATGATTTATTTATTCACTAAACACTTTGGGAGGCCAAAAATAATCCCCGCCTGTTGCCGACCCCTGCGTTACTACACGAGTCACTACAAATCATGACATTTCTGTTTTGCTGGCGTAAATCCACTGTCCTGCCGCCGTTGGTCAAGCTCTCCGGATCCATACTCCACCATGATTTAAATGTGCATAATTAAAATGCCTAGAGAACAGATAGCTGCATCGATACAGCTCTAGGTTTCACATGTTGACTTTGTTTTACCTGAGTGTAGCAAGCAGGGAGGCTCACAGCAGAGCAGCAATAAGTTGTCTGATGTTCCAATTTAAAGTTAGATTTACCTCTAACAAGGTGAACTAGTTTAGCCAAGTTTTACATCTTGCTACCTAAAAAGGAGGACAGTGTGTTTTTGGTGTGCTTCATTTATCTTGTAGCGGTACAGGTCACTAAGTATCTCTCTCTCTGCCTCATTCTGTCAGACTGCTGCCCTGTCCTGTATGGAGAAGGGATGGGTGCTGCAGTCCCTCTCTCTGCCTCATTCTGTCAGACTGCTGCCCTGTCCTGTATGGAGAAGGGATGGGTGCTGCAGTCCCTCTCTCTGCCTCATTCTGTCAGACTGCTGCCCTGTCCTGTATGGAGAAGGGATGGGTGCTGCAGTCCCTCTCTCTGCCTCATTCTGTCAGACTGCTGCCCTGTCCTGTATGGAGAAGGGATGGGTGCTGCAGTCCCTCTCTCTGCCTCATTCTGTCAGACTGCTGCCCTGTCCTGTATGGAGAAGGGATGGGTGCTGCAGTCCCTCTCTCTGTCCCACTGTGCTCTGTCTCACAGATTCATATACTCTCTGTGAGTGTGAGCTCTAGTTTGACCAAGATCCACATACACCGGTGCTATAGGTACTGGCTGTAATCAGGGTTGGGGTCACATCCAGTCAATTCAGAAAGTAAACCACATTCCAATTCCACATTTTCCTAATTGAAAAGCATTGAAGATAATTTGAATTTGAATGTCAGTGTACTTCCTCAATTGACTGGAATTGAAATGGAATTGACCCCAACCCTGGCAGTAATCATTTGGAATTTGGCCCTTGATCAGTGGATGATACATTTTTTTTTTTAAATCAGTAGCTAAAGCTCCCCTTGGTCAAATTAGTCATGAATAAACTTTACCTTTCATTTTAAATGAAAACTTTAGTTGAAAAGTTGCATCACGTAGAGCAACCTGGGTTGACCGGACTCCATAATGTTTTTACGAGCAGCATAGAGACATATGACTGTAAGCTTTTCCCCTGTCAAATAAGATTGATTTGAGGTTTTCACCGACATCTGTGTTATTGCATTCCTCTCACTCTGCAGTGCTAAAGGAATGTGGAACAGTCATCCCAAATTGGTTTTCAAGTGCAATCAATCTCTGGTGTTTGTGATTGATGGTTGTTATGATTATCAGTCATGGATGTTATAGACAAATATGCTGAGTGAACAACACACTCAGTCAGTCTGTGACTAAACAATCTGAGGACCGGTCTTCTCTAGTGACCAATATGAAGCCTTATTCTGGGTTTACATTTCATATTTTAGCCTTTTCAACACAGTTTGAAATACTCACTTGTAATTGCATATTGTCTACTGTAGGTATTCCCAAACAGGGGTATGTGCAATGCCGTCGGGGGTACGCCAAATAAAAATGTGGTTCACATTGAAAAAAATAAAATATCCTTTTTTCTCTTCACATTTTCAAACAGTCCATTTATATTTTCCAACAGGGTTATACATTTGGGTGAGTTTTTTTTCTCACCTGAGTAGCCTTGTTTCACTGCCAAAAGCATATATATGAGAACTACATTGATTTGGGGTTCACTTCTATTGGGAGTAGTGCTTTTCCTCAGCCACAGTGTGTTATATGTGCAAAAGTACTATCGCACAACTCGATGAAACCTTCACTCTTGCGCAAACATTTATAAACAAAGCATGCCAATTTGAAAAATAAGCCACAGGAGTTTTTTGAGTGAGAATTTGGACGACTTTCGAGTAGTAAGGGGTATGAAAGCAACAGATACCATTAATAAGAAGGGGCTAGAAGCGTCTTATATGGTGAGCTACCTAGTGGCTAGGACAGGCAAGCCCCATACTATATGCGTTGCAGCTGGATGAGTCAACAGACGAGGCCTGGCACAGCTCCTGGTATATGTCCGTTACGTTTATGAGGGGTCAATTAAGGAAGACATCCTCTTCTGGAAACCAGGACAACAGGGGAGGATCTTTTTTAAGTACTGGACAGCTTTGTGACATCAAATGGACTTTGGTGATCAAGATGTGTTGGTATCTGTACTTATGGTGCAAAAGCCATGACAGGGAGACATAATGGAGTGGTAATGCGCGTGCAAGCAGTTGCTCTTGACACCACTTGGGTGCACTGCAGCATCCACCGAGAGGCTAAGGGAATGCTGCTAAGGGAATGCTGCTAAGGGAATGCCAGACAGCTTGAAAGACATTTGGACACTACAGTGAAAATGGTTAACTTTGTTAAAGCAATGCCCCTGAACTCTCATGCATTTTCTGCACTATGCAATGATATGGGCAGCGACCATGTAACGCTTTTACAACTTACAGAAGTGCGCTGGTTATCAAAGGGCAAACTATTGACACATTTTTTTTTAAATTGAGAGACGAGCTAAAAGTTTTCTTTACTGACCATAATTTTCACTTGTCTGACTGTTTGCATGATGACGAGTTTCTCACACGACTGGCCTATCTGGGTGATGTTTTTTCTCACCTGAATGATCTGAATTTAGGATTACAGGGACTATAATCAACTATATTCAATGTGTGGGACAAAATTGAGGCTATGTTTAAGAAGTTGGAGCTCTTCTCTGTCTGCATTAACAAGGACGACACACAGGTCTTTCCATCATTGTATGATTGTTTTGTGTGCAAATGAACTCAAGCTTACTGACAATGTCAAATGTGATATAGCGAAGCACCTGAGTGTTTTGGGTGGGCAATTACACAGGTACTTCCCCCAACACAGATGACACGAACAACTGGATCCCTTTCATGCCCTGCCTCCCGTCCACTTACTGATATCTGAACAACAGAGCCTCATCGAAATTGCAACAAGCGGTTCTGTGAAAATGTAATTTAATCAGAAGCCGCTGCCAGATTTCTAGATTGGGCTGCGCTCAGAGTATCCTGCCTTGGCAAGTTAAGACTGTTAAGACACTGATGCCCTTTGCAATCACTTACCTATGTGAGAGTGGATTCTCGGCCTTCACTAGCATGAAAACGAAATACAGGCACAGACTGTGTGTGGAAAATTATTTAAGACTGAGACTCTCCAATACAACCCAACATTGCAGTTATGTGCATCCTTTCAAGCACAACCTTCTCATTAACCTGTGGTGAGTTATTCACAATTTCGATGAACAAATGGTTTTATATATAAGATGACTAAATAAAGAGCAAAATGATTGATTATTATTATATTATTATTTGTGCCCTGGTCCTATAAGAGCTCTTTGTCACTTCCCACGAGCCGGGTCGTGACAAAAACTCACACTCTTTCTTATGTTTAATAAATGTATTGTATAGTGTGTGCAGTGGTGGTTCTAGACCAATTCAACTGGGGGGGCCAAGCTGGGGCCAGTTGTACTCTTAGAGGGGCCAGTTACATTTGACATTATTGTTGTCATCGTTATCTTCACTGCATTGCAGGCATTAGCAGGCAAAATACCATGTTCATAATCATCATCGTTGCCACTGTCTCATAACAGATGTAAAAAAAGAAAGATAGCAAAAAAAGGGTAATGTAAAAATGATTTCATACTCCACATTTAGGGGGGCCACAAGGGGGTCCAAAATTGTTGTCACAGGGGCACTGGCCCCTCCTGGCCCCCACCCCAGAACCGCCACTGAGTGTGTCTGTGTGTGTCAGGCTTACAATGATGGCAAAAAACAACATTTGAGAGTACGCTGGCCCTGGTGCTAGAGGGGGTATGCAGCTGGAGGTTGAATGTTTGAAGCGGTACGGGACTATAAAAAGTTTGGGAAACCCTGCATACAACCTAACCCTGATTACCCTCCTCCTGTCTCTTCCAGTATGTCCCTCCAGACCTATGCATATGCAACTTTGTGCTGGAGCAGTCTCTCTCTGTGCGGGCCCTGCAGGAGATGCTGGCTAAGACTGGCCAGAACAGTGAAGGGGTGAGTACTGTCCCTCTACCACAGCATCTATACACACACTCCTACCCCAGGGCAGACAGCAGAGAGGAGTATTTTCACAAAGTGCTCTCTGCCCAAAGGGAAACTACTGAACATCCCCTGTTTCACATTTTCCATTTGATTCATTTTAGGATTTCAGGGTCATGTTATGAAATTGTTTATTACGGTGACTGGAGTTGCCTCAGTTTTATGTTCAAACACTTTTTTCTCTTTGAGAGAGATAAATGAGAGGAATTGGCCTATTACATTGGCCTGGAGACCTGGGCGCTGGGAGGTTGAGCCCTCCATGAATTCTAATGTGGATGACCATCGTCAAGAGGCAAAGTACCTCTTAGCTGCAGCTTTCCGGAAGTGTTTCTTCCCTGTGCTGGGAGGTTGACCAATTGATTAACAATGAGGCAGAAAAGAAAAGCTCTCAAAGCTACAGTATCATTTCCATTATAAAGCAGAATTGCGCTGTAACTACCTTTTTTATACACCAGGCACAGAGAAGCAAACATGTCCAGATGACAGAGTCACTGTCGCATACACACACCTGAGGTAATGGAGGCAATCTCATTGAATGGACCTACATATGGACATTATTGAGCAAGTTCATATGTGTATGTACTGTAGCTAATGTATTTGTAGTCACTACACTACCTATCTCATCTGGACAGGCAGTTATAGTAAGTACAACGGATGAAAGACCTATTTCCTTAGTCCACAGTCATGTGTTTGGGACATTGCGATTACAAGGCAGCCCTACAGAAACACAGCATTACACGCTGCTCTCGCCCTGCTCCTCTTGCAGGGAGCAACCTAAACGCTGCTTGTCCTAAAATGTCATGTTTAATGTTTCAGAGGAAGGAATGGGGGGCAGATATGAAAATATGCTAATTTCTCATCCTTTTTGGTATGATGTCGTACTTTTCCAAGTTGCAGTGTTTTACTGATCTTACTTCTGTATCTTTCTGACATGAGTATAAAGAATTTGTTTCAGTGTGCCTCCGGTCTTTCTGTAGTTCATTACCAGTTGCAGGATGTTGTATTTTAGTGCTAAGAGTATAATGTATCAGTAGAGTGAGCCAAGAAGTATAAGATCATATACTAGATCATTTATCATCTCATTCCTCTGTGATCAGTTGTTTTCTCATTTATTTTAATGGACAGATAATTAAAGCATTTCTGATACAGTGATCTTAATTGGTACAATAATTTCTGTTAAAACTGTGCTGTTCTTTGCGAACATTTTGCTTTTGTTTTTCATTAATCAGCTGTAACAGAGCTGTACTGTTACCATTGCTATGTTCATCCATTGTGTTCTGTTCATCTCTCCACCTGTTAGCCTCGAGGAAAGGACCGATGGGTATGTTCACCATTCATTCCATTCTCCTCTCCTGTCACCTCTCTAGCGCATGGCTGTTTAGTCTTGCTCGCAGCTTGCTCTCCCATTTTCATTGGAAATGTATCCTAGGGTTACAATAGTCCCTTCAGGAAAAACAAATAGATTCCCCACAGAAAGCTAGTGTCTTTTTATATGCAAACATTAATGCGTATGCTGCTGAAACGACTAATGACATTATGGATTTATTTCAAGAAGTGAGTCGATTGTGTCACAGCACTTAGCAACATGACAAAGACAAATGGAACCGGGTATAGACTTGCTATACAAATGGTGTCGCTCAACAGTTACTGCTCACATTTCCTCTGGCCAAAGAGAACATGCTACACCTCTCCTGGATTAACATCAGATGAATGTCAGTCTTCAGTCCCTCCTTAGGGGATTTAGGAGTAAGTCCAGAATCCCTGAATATTACCAACAAATTCTTACCTGTTCACAAATTCTGCACCTGACTTCAGGCATACAATAGTGAGCTACATTACATGAATTATAACTGTAGAAATCAATACACTGACATTTGGAAGGATTAAAAAAAAAGAGTTATTATATTTGGGAAGTGAAGCAACTCCAACTCGTTGTTGCCTTGCCAAACTGCTAATGATAGAAAGAATTTCCATAATTTAAGCTGTGGAGCTTCGTACTCTTTGAGTTGAGTTGAAAGATAAATGGACTTGTCAATGCTGCAGCTTAGCGACCACACTGGACTCCAAATGATGGGGAATTAAAACATCAAGCCTGATTGGTTCCATCACAGCTGTGTGAACTGGAAAGGCCCTTTGGCAAGAGGAAAGCACAGGCAGACTGGGCCTTCATGTGCCCTTAAAGCTTAGTGAGACGTTTTCAAGTGAAACTGCTTGTTTGCAACAGCTAAGCTGCGTTCTACTTGCCACTCTTAACCCCCTTGCATCTACACTTGTGTAGTAACTTCCGTTAACGTGATCTGCTAGACCAGTTCCATACTACCAGAGGGAAGGCCTTTAGTCACTGTTTCTCCTTGATGCACGACTGTCCTCTCTCTAAGGAATGCTGTGGAGACTGATTCAGACCTGGTCTGGAGAAAACATTTGAACACTGGGTTATATCTCCGTAAATTCTCTCTCCTCATATGCATCTCTTATCACTAACACTCTCCATTCCTCTGTTCCTGCTCCGAATTGTCAATGGAGGAAACACCACGAAGGGAAAATAGTAGTTTCTGGAATCAATATTATTGAGCAGATGAGCTACAGTGGAGGGTATTGACTTAAAGAAGAAATAACTTATTGATATACCGTATTCAGCTGGTCTCTATACTAATAGGCAGGGATTCCTTAAAGTGGAATATGATCTTAGTAATGGTATTTCGGACTGATATTTGTGTTTGTTTGAGGGGTTATAGATATTGTGAACAGTGAACACACAAGGCTCAGAACAACGTTGCAGAAGTAAGCTATCAAACCTCCATACAGCTCCGTTTCAGCTAGTGACCCCAAATGGAATTCTGTGTGAAGTTCCTCTAACGTGTCCAAATTGAGCAGTGAACACACTTGTGGTTTCATAACTTTGTTTACTGGGCTAAGGATCAAAGGTCAAACTGTCGAAGTCAGTGACTGAAGTGCCCAGGGTGAGGCAGGGTAAGGCAGGGTGAAGCTGATACCCTGTGGCAGGGTGACGTGTGCAGTGGTATTTCAGTGCCACCTTTGAGAGAGACCCCATTGCTGTCACCCTGGTGGCTGCTGGATAAATGCAGGGGGGTGATGTGCTGCTAAAGGTCATGCTTTCTCAATTGATGTCAGCATGTCATCTCCTGGCAACAGCTGGGGGGGAGATTGTTTCCCCCCCGCCTTTGATCAAATAGCCTTTCCCCTTCTGGGCCAGGGACGCTAGGGACAGAGGAATCTGAGGCTGCCACAGCTGTGGATGGTGTGAGGTTATGATAAGTGTTATGTTTAGAGCTGGTCTAGTTCTCTCAGATTGTGTTGGGTTGAATGCAGCTGGATATGCCCGATGCACATTAAACTTTCCCTCAGGAAGCCTGAACAGCCTGACATGGTGCTGGCACGGCTGCAGTCTGATAATCCATGGCAACTGCATTGAACTGGAGGCTATTGTCTTAGCAAAAGCAGCACAGATAGAGGATGCACAGTGTGTTTGGTTAAGAAGACACTGGCATGCAAAATCAATTATGTCTCAAATAAGATCTTGCACAGCACGTAACCATCTGTGATTGACCAACAGAGACTATGCGTAGTTTACAATACTGTAAAACTCATATATTTTCTTTAACTTACATACCCTTCTCAGTAATGTAACTTTCTCTTACCTTACTGCTCCATAGAGGCTCATAAGAAAGGTGAGTAACACATGGTTGCCTGCAGAGCGAAGGGACAGGTTTGCAAGCAGAGCCCAAGTAGTGACCTCACATCACTCTTTCCCCTACCCATCTCCTCGAACTGCTGTGAAACCGCAGTGGAACCTTGTGTCTTTCCTGTGTCTTTTTGCTTTCTGTCACAAACCAGACCCTTCTTACTGTAACACAAGGTCTTTGTTACCAATGCATTAGAGGCAGAGAGCTCTCTTTCTCACCCCCCTTCCTTTTTACCTGCAGCCGTGTGACGATCATCTGTATTCTTCTCCATGGATACAGGAAGCAGGCGTATCCCCTGAGTGACATGTCTGACTGCATGCTTTCAGTGTTGTGTTGTGGACTTCAGGACCGTCGTCAGAGAGGAGAGGACAGGCTGAGAGGGGCAGGCTGGGGCAGTCTGTGGCCCCCTGCCTTGTGTGAAGTCATCACAGTCTTAGTTCTCTAACTGTGATTCAGACGGAGAGATAAGTGATAGAGCGACAGAGAGAGAGCGAGTGAAAGGGAGAGACAGAGAGGTCACGGGGGACATCCTGTCTTATAGTGTGTCTGGTGTGTGATGGGTATTGTGCTGTCTCCACAGGCGGCTCAGGGTGGTGGACACAGAACACTTCTGTATGGACACGCCATCCTCCTGAGGCATTCCTTTAGCGCTATGGTGAGACTGCACTGCACGTACACTCTCATACAATACCCAAGAACCGGGGACTGTTTTGTCATTATTCCATGTGTTACTATTTCATAGTTACTGTTTTATAACATTTCATAGGAATATGTGTTGCATATGTAGTACTGATATTTGTTCCAGTTCTGAATGCTACAGCAGAGTTGTGTGATTCTTTTGATTATCGTTTTCATGTTGCTTTGATGTGTGTCTATACATTGCAGTATCTGACCTGTTTGAAGACTTCAAGGTCACAGACAGATAAGCTGTCCTTTGATGTGGGGCTGCAGGAGGACTCAACAGGTAAAACCTCCTCTATCGGGCTCTAGGGTCACTAGCACACAGTCACTCATAGCTGGGGTTCTGACTGGGACTTCAACACATGTAGGATTTGACCTGCCCCAGTATTCATTTCAGATTATCTTAAGCACTACATGAAAAGAGGGATTTACGGATCTCCCCTGAAAACATTCCTAGCAGACTAAAATAAATGTCTTCGATTGGCTCTTTGTCACAATGTCGAGGCTCAGCTCATGTCTCATAGAGATGTAAAAGATGGTCTGGCTCTCCACCTATTGGAAGGCTGGTTGCTATGGTGCTTGTATGTTAAGTGTGAGTGGGCTTACACTATATTAGAGTTGGTGTGAATACATTTGTGTGTCTTGAATGTAATTGCGTGTCTATGCTGTGCTCGCTTGTGTGTGTTGCTTTCACCGTTGTCATCTATTCCCAAACAGTAGTTACAGGTTCAACTTTCTGTGTAGCTCAACCATCTGTGTATGTACACTGAACAAAAATAGAAACGCAACATGCAACTATTTCAATGATTTTACTGAGTTACAGTTCATATAAGGAAATCAGTCAATTTAAATAAATGTATTAGGACCAAATCTATGGATTTCACATGACTGGGAATACAGACATGCATATGTTGGTCAGAGATACCTTAAAAAAAACAGGTAGGGGTGTGGATCAGAAAATCAGTCAGTATCTAATGTGACCACCATTTGCCTCATGCAGCACTCTGCTGGACATTCCTGCAGTCAGCATGCCATTTGCATGCTCCCTCAAAACTTGAGATATTTGTGGCATTGTGTTGCGTGACAGGACTGCACATATTAGAGTGGCCTTGTATTGTATGCATTTTTTATAATTTAATCTCTGAAATATTTTTCTTAAATTACAGTATTTTTAATATAGAATATAGCAGCGCAGTTTGGATTTGGTTGATTTTGTGGTCTCAAACAAGTGAACTTATTAACATTCTTCATCAGGAAATTGGGCAAAATATAATTATTGACAATGAAAAAGATGGGAATGTTGTTCCCTTGTCATATAATTGCTACATTTACTATCAATATAGCATTAAAAATAGTTTTCCAGATTGCATTTAACCCCCAAAACATTGGGATGCGAATGAGACATCCTGGTGAAATTTGGGGGCAAAACCAAATGAGAACCTCTTATGTAGATCATAGATTTATAAATAACATTATTCAGGTGAAGCCTGTTGGTGGACCATCCATCCTGCTTCCAAACAGAGGTCAGAGGGTGAGAAGGTACGCATCGGAGATGATCTCATCCTTGTCAGCGTGTCATCAGAACGATACCTTGTGAGTACACCCTCAGTCTATAAACATCTCATTAAGAATAATACATATTATAGGCTTTTTAAAGTGTCCATCCCCATTGAACAGAGCCATAATGCCAGTCAATCCTGTAGGTTAGCCAAAGATTGTAGATCGTGTTCTTGGACTGAAGGTGTCTCCCTCCCACACAGTTCAATCTGTCCATTAAAGCAGACCAGACATTTGGGATAGGAAGCTAAGAAAGAGCAGGGGAAGGCCACATATGTACAGCTGGGATGAAGAGAGCAACACTGTCAAACTGAACAGCTACTGTACCCTACCTTACTCTGTCCCCTATCCCTCCTTCCCTACACTGTGCAGCCTGGCCAGCCCTGCTCCCCTGTTCCTCTTCAGGCCCATCTATGAGCATCTCCCAGACCCAGACACCCCTGTGTTATTCCCACTGTGTGGGCCTCAGCGCCTTGGCATGCTGGGCCTGGAAAACATCTTAAGCATGACGCAGGGAGAGTGTGACAACAGCCAGCCCAGCCAAGCCCATGTTTATGGGTCTTCAGCAGCGATATGGCAGCCCTCGCTAAGCCAGAGTCCCATTATCATGTTACTGTTACTGCCACGGCTCCGGGCTCTGCTGTCACCAGTGAGATGCTCCCTCTAACCAGGCCTACAGAACCTCCAGGTCCAGTAATGGAGGAGGGAGGTGGAGAATTCCCCAAGTGTCTGGCGCACGCACGCACGCACACACAAACCCAGAACCATCGCACACACAAACCCAGATTCCTGAGTCCACTCGCAGTCCTGTACACTCTCCAGCACCAGCCTTTCTCCAGTTTGATGAATGATTCTAAATCTACTGCAGCGATAACAGCCTTCCTATCACGCCCTCCAATGCATGCATAGACAAACCTCTGAGTTGTAGCCTGGCCCAATTCCTTGAATCAAACTGGGTATTTGACATAGGCCCTGCAGTATAGGCCTACTGGTAGTGTGTCCCCATACTGTAGTTATTGATAGTGTGTGTAACATAATGTTCCTCTGTCTTCACCAGCACCTGTCCATCTCCAATGGCAACATCCAAGTGGACGCGTCCTTCATGCAGACTCTGTGGAACGTCCACCCCACCTGCTCCGGCAGCAACGTGGAGGAGGGTAGGTCCAACGGTTCATTTAGCGTCACTGGCTTATAATGTTGTTTGAAATGTTGTGGGTATCAATTAAAGGTGCTGTTAATCCATCCTCCTAAAGGTTACCTGCTGGGTGGCCATGTGTTGCGTCTGTTCCATGGTCATGATGAGGTTTTGACCATCCCAGGGTCTGACCAGAGTGATGAGCAACAGAGGTGAGACCTACAGCTGGGAAACAGCTAAAAAGACTCTAAGAAATTAGTTTTCCCCTTAGTCTGTTGTGAATGTGGCTGACCTGGCTGACGCTGGGTCTGTCACTACTCAGTGTGACGCTGGGTCTGTCACTACTCAGTGTGACGCTGGGTCTGTCACTACTCAGTGTGACGCTGGGTCTGTCACTACTCAGTGTGACGCTGGGTCTGTCACTACTCAGTGTGAAGCTGGGTCTGAGAGAAGCACAGAAATAATGTCTGCCTTGCTTTCTATAGTCACACAGCGCTAGTGATGACAGCCAGCAAGGTAGCAGAGGAAAAGGCACATGGGGGTCGGGGAGACAGTGCTCTAGTCCGTATAACCATCGCCAGGCGCCGAAGTCATGTGAAGGACTCTTCATCTTCCTCCCAGTCACACTGTCAATTTTTAGCTCACTGTTTGTGTGTGGCAATAATATGCTGCTGAATAAATAGCCTTGGCTTTCCTCTTAGTCCTTGAAAGGGAGCATTTTCTTAAGACCTTACATTTTCATAAAGGTCCATCAGACAGGGTCCAAACAGTCAACAAGGACCATGAAAGATCATTTTTATCTCTGGAGCCAGTCACCCACATCGTTAATAGACAGTGTTGCTCTCGGTCTCCGTTGGTTACGTGGGTGTCCTGGATGAAGGATGCGCGCGGTTTCCGTGAGGGTAAATATTAAGGTTCATCTGAGGTCCCATTCTCAGCCTTCCTTCCTCTGACCGGATATCACTGTGACAGAAGGGAATAAAGCAGTCAGAGATGGAATCCTGCTAAAGTCATAAAACATGACCATTATGAGCCTGTGGCAGTATTAAAACATTGCAGTGATCCAGACCTTTCATGCACTTCTCGTGCCCCCAGGATAGTGAACTATGAGACGGGGAATGCAGGAGCGAAGGCCAGGTCTCTGTGGAGGCTGGAGCCTCTCAGAATCAGGTGAGTTCAGCTCTTTTTATTTCCTCTCTAGGTTTTCTACCTCTCCTTCCCCGCCTCCCTCTGCTCCGACTCACTTTGATGTTTCATTATGCTTTTTGACACCAACCATTTGTAAAGTATTTGAAAGATTCAATATCAGTGGCTTTCCTCTCAGATATGCCCTGCACTGTCAGATCTGGAATTTGTCAGCCATGTTTAATCTGATATGGCTTTGACACTGTTTTGTTTTGATGTAAGCATCTGGGCAAAAATGTCTAGTCATAAAAATGGGTATTACATGCCTAATTATTTAGGTGTTTTCAGCCATTTAGTAATTATCTATGCACATGACATGATGCCAGCTACTTAACAGCTAGTCTGGCAGCTAGTTCATCATGTGTACACAAACTAATTAGGGGATATAATGCTTCTAGGGGCTTGTTGTTGTTCTTGATACCGTTGTGTGTGTGTTTGCACGCGTGTGCGTCTCTGTGCCCCTGGACAGCTGGAGCGGGAGTCACATTCGCTGGGGTCAGCCCTTCCGTCTCCGCCACCTCACCACGGGGCACTACCTGGCCCTGACGGAGGAGAGGGGGGTGGTGCTGCAGGACCGGGAGAAGTCTGACACTTCCTCCACCGCCTTCTGCTTCAGAGCCTCCAAGGTCAGCGCTCAGGACCAGCTATATCTCTCACACACATATTTATTTTTTTATTTCACCTTTATTTAACCAGGTAGGCTAGTTGAGAACAAGTTCTCATTTGCAACTGCGACCTGATGCAGGGATACACGTACGCACACACACAAGTGCGCACGGATGTACAAACACACACACACACCTCAGACTGTCTCTCGATCACAAAGTTGCTCTGGAAAATGTTTCGACTTGTGGCCCCATACCAACCAGGACAAGGTTATTTTAAGTCTGTTCTTGGCAAGGGTGTTTTAGACTGAGCCAGTGATTGGGAGCAATTAGTGACCTCCTACTTATGGATCAACAGCATGGTGTAACCCACCATATTACTGAGGCAGTTTATCATAGGCTTAATACACTTTACATTTCATACCTTTTCTATTGTGTCCATTCTTAATGGGGAAACAAATCTATAGTGATTCATGGGGTCTTGCCTGTGGCCATCATCTTGTCACTTGCTCATTGATCTAGGCTATACACACTGTATCTCCTCTTCTTGTCTCTTCCTCCGTCTGCCTCACTATTAACCTAGACATTCTTGCGTGTGTAATATTATATAGAGATGTCAGTGCTCCTCCAGTCCTTGACCAGCCTGATACAGATCTGTCACCATCTTTTAAATTACTTTTCATAGATCAAGTTCCCTCAACACTTTGCATAATCAAATGTGTGATTTGAATAAAACTGCATACATTGTCTGGAGCCTGACTTGGAGACTTTCATCAAAGTTTCATTAAACGGAGTGTGATATCTTGATGTGTTTGGGTCCTTCCTTCCCTCCAGGAAAAGCTGGAGTCGAGCCCTAAGCGGGACATCGAGGGCATGGGGATGGCAGAGATTAAGTATGGGGACTCAATCTGCTTCGTCATGCACGTGGCTACAGGACTCTGGCTGTCTTACCAGGCGCCTGATGTGAAATCATCTCGCCTGGGTCCTCTCAAGAGACGGGTGAGACACCAATGCACTGATTTATTTGTCAAATGTTTGATACAGTGAGAACTTGCGTTAAACATTTATATTCTAATTAATTAACTGACTTTCAACTTTCATTGAGAATGATTATGTTGGGACTATTACACTTTATACTCTGATTATACCCTGATGAAGAAGACAGCTTGGCTGTCGAAACGTTGGTATTATATTTTTTGCATCTGAGCTCCTAGAGTGTGCGGCTCTCTTTTATTTTCAAGGGACTATTACACTAGCAGTAATAAAACAAATCCCATTAAAATAACAATTGACCAGAAGCACATGCAATAAATATAATGATATATATATATATATATAAAAATATAATATATTCCCAGAGCAGATGATGATTATTTTGGTGGTTTTCTAGCTGATAGTTTTGAAAGAAGTGTGCTTTCTCTGTAACTAAATAAAACACTGATCCAAATCCTCTGGCTGTAATGAATGAGATGTGAGAGGATTGCAGTATCGGTGTGTGGGTAAAATCACTGGGGAAGCCAAGCCAGGGAAAAAAGACATTACAATCGATGTGTTGTGGTAATTGCGTTGTTTAAAGCCTAAAAGGCCTAAAGCTGAGACAATAAGAAGACACTGGCAGAATAAATTCAACCACACCTTTGTTTCCACACTAAACCGGAGAGCAACATCTGTCCACAAAGCATATTGCATGTAACAAACAGTTACATAACCTACAGCATGGTCAATCAAGTTAATGTTTCCGACATATTTTGGACTACTAATCAACTATTGATTTAGAATCACAGAGTTGTCGCAAAGAAAACAGGAGCTGCCTCCACTATTCCAGCACCATTTCAACTTCAACAATTCAAAATCATCAAATCACATATGCTTAGTCTAATACAGTGATATTTCCGCCACACCGGCAGCCACGAGTCATGACCGCATTCAAATTCCATGTGACCATTTAATCAGGGTAACTAACACTTCAAGCTCTGATGTTGCTGATGGTCATAAATATCCTACCAAACCTGCTAACTACCTGGTACTCAGCATTCTATTGTCCCTCTAATCACTCTGACATCAATGCAAATGGATTCGAAAATCTAATCAAACACTTCATATGAGCCCAGGTTGCGCAACATTTCTATAGGCTATGCAATTGCGTGAGAAAACAGAGTTTTGATAGCCACTATTAAAAAGAGGAGGATCCCATTAGCTTTCTATAGGATAGGCTTACTATATTTATTTCTCAACTTTCCTAATATTAAGCACATACTGTAGCTTCGCTTTACAACAGGATTGGCATTAAAATTAACCATGGTTTTTAAGTGGATAGATTACATGTATTTTTCCCCCCTTCCCCAGTTCTGAGACAGGTGCATGGTAATGGTCCATTCTAAATCAAAACTAATTTCACACATATATCATTTAGTATACAGTGCATTTGGAAATTATTCAGAAACCTTGAGTTTTTCCACATTTTGTTACGTTGCAGCCTTATTCTAAAAAAAAATGTTTTCCCGCAGCAATCTACACACAATATCGCATATTGAGAAAGCAAAAACAGGTTTTTAGAAATGTTTGCACATTTATTAAAAATAAAATACTTATCTTACATAAGTATTCAGGCAGTTTGCCATGAGACTCGAAATTGAGCTCAGGTGCATCCTGTTTCCATTGACCATCCTTGAGATGTTTCAACAAATTGATTGGAGTCCACCTGTGGTAAATTCAATTGATTGGACATGATTTGAAAAGGCACACACCTGTCTATATAAGGTCACACAGTTGACAGTGCACGTCAGAGCAAAAACCAAGCCATGAGGTCGAAGGAATTGTCTGTAGAGCTCTGGGACAGGATTGTGTCGAGGCACAGATCTGGGAAAGTATACCAAAATAGTTCTGCAGCATTGAAGATCCCCAAGAACACAGTGGCCTCCATCATTCTTAAATGGAAGAAGTTTGGAACCAACAAGACTCTTCCTAGAGTTGGCCCACCTGGCCAAACTGAGCAATCGGGGGAGAGCTCTAGAGAGAGCTCTAGAGGTCCTCTGTGGAGATGGGAGATCAGGCCTTAATGGTAGAGTGGCCAGATGGAAGCCTCAGTAAAGGGCACATGACAGCCCGCTTGGAGTTTGCCAAAAGGCACCTAAACATTCTCAGACCATGAGAAACAAGATTCTCTGGTCTGATGAAACCAGATTTGAATTCTTTGGCCTGAATATCAAGTGTCATGTCTGGAGGAAACCTGGCATCTCCCTTTCGGTGAAGCATGGTGGTGGCAGCATCATGCTGTGTGGATGTTTTTCAGTTGCAGGGTCTGGGAGACTAGTCAGGATCGAGAGAAAGATAAATGGAGAAAAGTACAGAGGGATCCTTGATGAAAACCCGCTCCAGAATGCTCAGGACCTCAGACTGGGGGCAAAGGTTCACTTTCCAACAGAACAACGACCTTAAGCACACAGCCAAGACAACGCTGGAGTGGCTTCAGGACAAGTCTCTAAATGTCCTTGAGTGGCCCAGCCAAAGCCTGGACTTGAACTCAATCGAACATCTCTGGAGAGACCTGAAAATAGCTGTGCAGCGAAGCCATCCAACCTGACAGTGGCTCTGCAGAGAAGAATGGGAGAAATTCCCCAAATACAGGTCTGCCAAGCTTGTAGCATCATACCCAAGAAGACTCGAGGTTGTAATCGCTGCGAAAGGTTTTTTAACAAAGTACTGAGTAAAGGGTCTAAATGCATATGTAAATGTGATATCAGTTTTTCATTTTTAATAAGTTTGCCAACATTTCTAAAAACCTGTTTTTGTTTGGCAGTTATGGGGTATTGTGTGTAGGTTAATGAGGGAGGGGAAACAATTTTATCCATTTTAGAGAGGCCGTAAAGTAATAAAATGCGGAGAAAGTCAAGTGGTCTGAATACTTTCCAAATGCACTGTATAAGAATACTTATCTCACTCCATTTTTCTTCCATGCGTAATATGCAGTAGAGACTATATTTTGTATAACAGCACAATCATAATATTTATTCCGGTTTCCTTTCGGGCTTTAGTGCACTACTTTAAATGGTACCCTATGGGCTCATAAGCCTATGCATCATTTCTAATATGTGAATGGGTGTTTTGAATGAATCATCACCTTAGAAAGCGCTGTGCATTTCATTGTGTTGGGCTTTGAAACAACATACACAACAACCATGTTTTACACTGTTTCAACCTGCTGTTGAACTTCTTTCTTCAAATTGATCATCACAGTGAGGTGAGTTTTAAAAGTAAGATAGGCCTACTATTTTGATGAGAAGTATTTGATGTGATTTTAGATTGTATTTGTATTGATGTTAGAGGG
This sequence comes from Oncorhynchus nerka, assembly GCF_034236695.1. Taxonomy (NCBI): domain Eukaryota; kingdom Metazoa; phylum Chordata; class Actinopteri; order Salmoniformes; family Salmonidae; genus Oncorhynchus; species Oncorhynchus nerka. The sequence goes on from NC_088407.1 coordinate 59,446,120, forward strand.
ACATTAGAGCCCTGAGTACCAAACCATTTGCACCTGATGGAGGAACAATAGAGCCCTGAGTACCAGGCCATTAAGAACTGTTGGTAGTTAGCAAATTGGGTACTACCAAAGCATGTCCAGAGTGCATAAAAGGAGATTATGTAGAATGTTACTGCGGTCATGACTTATGACTGCCGGTGTGGTGGAAATGTGGTCACCGCAACAGCCCTATGCCAGGACCATTCACAGTTGAGCTCACTCAGTTTAGCTTAAAACGCTGATTGGCTATTTAATTTTTTTATATTATTGCTTGCTGGCTTTCCTTGCATTCAATGCAAGGAAAGGCGGCAACAATGTAATACTCTTTTTGACCTGACAGCATCAGATAGATTGGTTACACATATAGAGACAGAGGGGCGCTGTTTCGCTCGCTCGGATGCTTTCTTCGTTGAGATGCATTCAGCCTCTTGCGAATTGAAGGAAAATTATGAAACACAGAGACTAATGATAAATGTAGTCTTTTGTAACATTTTTTTATTGGTCAATGTTTTTGGGAAGCCTGGCTTTCCTTGGATACACGCCACTGGAGGATTGTGCAATTATATGACAGTCCCTCAACTCCACAGCAATGCAGCCTAATAGCCTGTAATGTCAGCAGCACCTGTGTTACAGCCTAGCCATACTCAACACCGCTAATCAGGGGTTGGAACCAACATTATTTTCCAATAGTTTAGTTCTGTTCCACTGTTCTGACGAGCAAAATAAAGTTCTGAACCGGTTCAAATCCCCCAAAAGTACCAGTTTATTTAGTTCCTTTCTGTTCCTATTTTAATCTGTGGGATCAACATGAGTTTTTACATTTACATTTACATTTAAGTCATTTAGCAGACGCTCTTATCCAGAGCGACTTACAAATTGGTGCGTTCACCTTATGACATCATTTTACATTTAGCTCATTAAATTACTCCACCAATCAGTGTGGATAGAGCAGCGTGCTATAGACAGGGAAAGCTAATTGTTTACATGCTTGATGGACAGACAAGTGTAGGGCGCGAGATGCAACTAAAATGTTGCGGGTGGGGAGCAAGGGAGGGATGGACATGGAGGAGGCTTGGCTTGAAGCGCTTACCATCATGACATGACGTGCATTATAATGTGTTTAGGATATTATAGTAGGCCTATCATTCCTACTTCACTGAATTACATAATTATATACTAGCTACTTACTTATGGAGGAGCTGCTAAAATGGAGGAACTTTGAACGTCCAAACATTGGCTCAACACCCTGGACCAGAGCTAATAAAAAGCGTGTGTGTGAAGCGGCACCAGCATTTAAAACACGTCATACCATTTCGCTCCTACCAGGTGGCGAATCGCATCTCTGCATGTCTGGCAGACATATCAGTGTGGATGACGGATCATCACCTCAAGCTGAACCTCGGCAAGACGGAGCTGCTCTTCCTCCCGGGGAAGGACTGCCCGTTCCATGATCTCGCCATCACAGTTGACAACTCCATTGTGTCCTCGTCCCAGAGCGCTAAGAACCTTGGCGTGATCCTGGACAACATCCTGTCGTTCTCAAATAACATCAAGGCGGTGGCCCGTTCCTGTAGGTTCATGCTCTACAACATCCGCAGAGTACGACCCTGCCTCACACAGGAAGCGGCGCAGGTCCTAATCCAGGCACTTGTCATCTCCCGTCTGGATTACTGCAACTCGCTGTTGGCTGGGCTCCCTGCCTGTGCCATTAAACCCCTACAACTCATCCAGAACGCCGCAGCCCGTCTGGTGTTCAACCTTCCCAAGTTCTCTCACGTCACCCCGCTCCTCCGCTCTCTCCACTGGCTTCCAGTTGAAGCTCGCATCCGCTACAAGACCATGGTGCTTGCCTACGGAGCTGTGAGGGGAACGGCACCTCAGTACCTCCAGGCTCTGATCAGGCCCTACACCCAAACAAGGGCACTGCGTTCATCCACCTCTGGCCTGCTCGCCTCCCTACCACTGAGGAAGTACAGTTCCCGCTCAGCCCAGTCAAAACTGTTCGCTGCTCTGGCCCCCCAATGGTGGAACAAACTCCCTCACGACGCCAGGACAGCGGAGTCAATCACCACCTTCCGGAGACACCTGAAACCCCACCTCTTTAAGGAATACCTAGGATAGGATAAAGTAATCCTTCTCACCCCCTTAAAAGACCTAGATGCACTATTGTAAAGTGGCTGTTCCACTGGATGTCATAAGGTGAAAGCACCAATTTGTAAGTCGCTCTGGATAAGAGCGTCTGCTAAATGACTTAAATGTAAATGTAAATGTAATTTTGTAGTTTATAAATCCAATGTGAAACATGATAACTAATAGTGTTCTTAACTAGCCTAGAAAAAGCTGACAGGCAGACACTGCGAGGAGAAGTTTGAGTGACAGAGTGAGTGCTTTGCATAGGCGCGTTGATAGCAAAAAAATAATGCTCCAAACTTAAAAGAACGTTATTCACTGGTTCTCAAGATTTGAAAATAGCAGTTCTGTTCTGGAACACTAGAGATCACTTTTGTTCCCGGTTCTGTTTACTTTTCTTGAAAGATTCCGTTATTTTCCCATTTTTGGTTCCAGTCCCTGAACCGGTTCCAACCTCTGCTGCTAATCTGTCAACTTCTCTCTTTCTCTCCCTCCCTCTTTTCTTTCTTTCATTCTCTCTCTTTGCCCTCATCTTTCCTTCCTCCCTCTATTTCTCTCTTTTGCTTTCTCTCTGTCACTCTATTTCTCTCTCTCTCTCCCCCCCCCTTTCCCGCTTTCTCTGTGTTCCTCCCTCCTCCAGGCCTGCCTCCACTCTGAGGGTCATATGGATGATGGGCTGACCTTGCAGCGGTGTCAGCACGAAGAGTCCCGTGCTGCTCGCATCATCCGTAACACCACCCGCCTCTTCAGTCACTTCATCAGGTACACCACCTCTAAACCACACAACTACAATTTTGGATGACGCTTATAGGTCATCCAAATGACCGTGAACACCGTAACAACCATTCGAATAGCAAAACAAATAAAACGTATATTTAAACAGTGCCTTCAGAAAGTATTCACACCCCTTTACTTTTTCCACAGCCTGATTAAAAATATATATATATATATATTATAATTTTTTAAAGATTACATTTGATATTTTATAAACAATACAGAACATACAAACATCAACTACATGACACCTGCCCAGACCCACTAGTACACACCCCTCTCCAGCGCCCTCATCACTTTTGAAGTATACCTATGATAAAAATTATTATGATAAAAATTACAGACCTCTACTCGCTTTGTAAGTAGGAAAACCTGCAAAATTGGCAGTGTATCAAATACTTGTTCTCCCCACTATAAGTATTCATAACCCTGAGTCAATAGTTTGTAGAAGCTCCTTTGGCAGCGATTAGAGCTGTGAGTTGTGTTGGTTATGTCTATCTCAACTTTGCACATACGGATTTGGGGATTGTCTCCCATTCTTCCTTGCAGATTTTCTCCAGCTCTGTTAAGTTAGATGGGGAGCAATCTTCAAGTCTTTTCACCAATTTTCAATGAGATTCAGGACTGGGGTTTGGTTGGGCCACTCAAGGACTTTCACACTCTTCTTCTGGAGCCATTCCAGCATTGCTTGGCTGTATGCTTGGGGTCATTACCCTGTTGGAACGTAAATCTTTGCCCCAGTCTAAGGTTGTTTGCACTTTGAAGCAAGTTCTCATCAAGGATGTGCCTGTATTTGGCTCCATTCATCATTCCATCTATCCTGAACAGTCTTCCAGTCCCTGCCACTAAAAAGCATCCCCATAGCATGATGCTACCACCACCATGCTTCACAGTAGGGATGGTGTTAGATGGGTGATGAGCTGAGTTTTAAAAAATTCTCATCAGACCACAGAATCTTTTGCCTTATGTTCTGAGTCTTTCATGTGCCTTTTTCTCAAGAGTGGCTTCTGTCTGGCCATTCTACCAAAAATCCCAGATTGGTGAAGTGCTGTAGAGACTGTTGTCGTTCTGGCACGTTCTCCCATCTCAGCCAAGGAACTCTGTAGTTCTGTCAAAGTAATCACTGGGTTCTTGGCCACCTCTCTGACCAAGGTCCTTCTTGACCTGTTTCTCAGTTTGGTTGGACGGCCAGCTCTAGGCAGAGTCTGGGTAGTTCCATATTTTTTCAATTTACAAATTATGGAGACCGCTGTGTTCTTGGAAACTTTCAACACTCTAGAAATGGTTTTATACCCTTCCCCAGATATATGCCTCATCACAATTCTATCTTGGAGATCCAAGGACAGTTTTTTTCCCAAGTCAAATCACAGGTCTTTAGACTTCACTGCACTGTCAACTGTGGGACCTTATATAGACAGGTGTGTTTCTTACTAAATCATGTCCAAACAATTTAATTGACCACAGGTGGACTCCAATCAAGTTGTAGTGACATCTCAAGGATGCTCAAAGGAAATTGGATGCACCTGAGCTGAATTTGGAGTGTCATAGCAAGGGGGTGTGTAAGTTCTGTATTTAATTTCAATAAATTAGCAAACATTTCTAAAAACATGTTTTCACTTTGTCATTATGGGTTATTGGGTGTAAATCGGTGATGAAAAAAATCGATTTAATCAATTTTGAATTCAGCCTGTAACACAACAAAAGGTGGAGTAAGTCAAGTATGAATACTCTCGGAAAAAGAAACGCCCCCTTTTCAGGACCCGGTCTTTCAAAGATAATTCATAGAAATCCAAGAAACTTCGCAGATCTTAATTGTAAAGGGTTTAAACACGGTTTCCCATGCTAGTTCAATTAACCATAAACAATTAATGAACATGTACCTGTGGAATGGTTATTAAAACGCTAACAGCTTACAGACAGAAAAAACACCAAAAAACACCAAAAGAAAGATGCCCAGGGTCCCTGCTCATCTGCGTGAATGTGCCTTAGGCATGCTGCAAGAAGGCAAGACTGCAGATGTGGCCATGGCAATAAATTGCAATGTCCGTACTGTGAGACGCCTAAGACAGCGCTACAGGGAGACAGGACGGACAGCTGATTCAGTGGCAGACCACGTGTAACAACACCTGCACAGGATCGGTACATCCAAACATCACACCTGCAGGACAGGTACAGGATGGCAACAACAACTGCCCGAGTTACACCAGGAATGCACAATCCTGCCATCAGTGCTCAGACTGTCCGCAATAGGCTGAGAGAGGCTGGACTGAGGGCTTGTAGGCCTGTTGTAAGGCAGATCCTCACCAGACATCACCGGCAACAACGTCGCCTATGGGCACAAATCCACCGGTGTTGGACCAGACAGGACTGGCAAAAAGTGCTTTTCACTGACGAGTCGCGGTTTTGCCTCATCGAAGGAATGAGCGTTACACCGAGGCCTTACTTAATGCAGCTGGTGGCCACACCAGATACTGACTGTTACTTTTGATTTTGACCCCTCCTTTGTTCAGGGACACATTATTCCCATTTATGTTAGTTACATGTCTGTGGAACTTGTTCAGTTTATGTCTCAGTTGTTGAATCTTATGTTCGTACAGATATTTACACGTTTAGTTTGCTGAAAATAAATGCAGTTGAAAGTAAGAGGACGTTTGTTTTTTGCTGTGTTTATATTTTTTCCTCTCCTCTGCTCCTGACTGCATGTGCTGCTGTTGTAGCAGGGAGGGGGGCATTGCCTAGGCAACCGAAGACTTGTTTGCTACAACACCTTCCTTGTTTGAGCAAGAAGCAACAAAGTTTCATCACTTTGTGGAGTACATGGTTTCTGCAAAAATGTACTCACCTGCACAAATGCCTGGCCTCCTCAGTTCAAACTTTATTTGTCACATGCTTCGTAAACAACAGGTTTATACTAACGGTGAAATTGTTACTTACGGGTCATTTTCCAACAATGCTGAGTTAAAGGTAGAACATAAATAAATGTATAAATAGAAATAGTGACACAGTGAATAACAAATAACAATAACAAATACAAATAACATGGCTATGTACAGAATACGATGTGCAGAGGTACACGGTTAGTGAATGACCGATACAGATTTTTTGGGGGGGTCCAGGAGTCCGATGGCCTATATTTTAGGCCGCTATTCAATATCGTTACGTTTGATCATTTTGATGACAACATTTCCCAGAGACAGCCATGTATGCATTAATGCATACATTTTCAAATAAAACATTTACATTCAACTTTGTTTTTACAAATCTAACTATATAACAACATAATACTTTTATTTGAAAGGTACATCTCTTGATAAACTGGGTAAATGAAGACGGCATAGGCCTACAATACAGGTGAATGCATATTCAATGGGAGTGTGTGCATTGAGTTATTGAGCTTGTTTTGGCAGATCAGGGGAGTCTGTCATCTGTAGCACCCTCGTCTGTTTGCATTCCATCTGTTACTTATATTAGCCTTCTGAGCAACACATTCTGCATGGAAGCATCACTCCAGCATGTCATGCCTGTATGGAAGGACATCATTTTGAATGGGGTAGCAGGTAGCCTAGTGGTTAGAGCGTTGGGCCAGTAACCGAAAGGTTGCTAGATTGAATCCCCAAGCTTACGAGATAAAAAATATATCATTCTGCCCCTGAACAAGGCAGTTAACCCACTGTTCCTAGGCCGTCGTTTTTAAATAAGAATTTGTTCTTAACTGACTTGCCTAGTTAAATAAAGGTTAAATAACAAATATAGGCACTGCTGTTAGTATGCAAATATAAAGTACCCTCTATTCAATGCAAATGGGACCAACTTAACGTCATGATTTGTGATCACGGATGCTTATAAAACTCGTATTTTTGTAATTTTCTGTGATTGTGAAAAAGTTATTTTCAGCTGTCAGGATGCAGCTCTAAACTCAGCTGCCAGATCAAAATTCGCTAGTTCAGCTATCTGTCAGGAAATGGGCATGTTGTAACTGGATCCTACTGCTACTATTTGGATAGAGAATGGCTCCTCACATCTCCTCACATATCTCTCCATGGCTCATATCTACTGCTACTATTTGGATAGAGCAAGGCTCCTCACATCTCCTCACATCTCTCTCCATGGCTCATATCTACTGCTACTATTTGGATAGAGCAAGGCTCCTCACATCTCCTCACATCTCTCTCCATGACTCATATCTACTGCTACTATTTGGATAGAGCAAGGCTCCTCACATCTCCTCACATCTCTCTCCATGGCTCATATCTACTGCTACTATTTGGATAGAGCAAGGCTCCTCACATCTCCTCACATCTCTCTCCATGGCTCATATCTAGTGCTACTATTTGGATAGAGCAAGGCTCCTCACATCTCCTCACATCTCTCTCCATGGCTCATATCTAGTGCTACTATTTGGATAGAGCAAGGCTCCTCACATCTCCTCACATCTCTCTCCATGGCTCATATCTACTGCTACTATTTGGATAGAGCAAGGCTCCTCACATCTCCTCACATCTCTCTCCATGGCTCATATCTACTGCTACTATTTGGATAGAGCAAGGCTCCTCACATCTCCTCACATCTCTCTCCATGGCTCATATCTACTGCTACTATTTGGATAGAGCAAGGCTCCTCACATCTCCTCACATCTCTCTCCATGGCTCATATCTACTGCTACTATTTGGATAGAGCAAGGCTCCTCACATCTCCTCACATCTCTCTCCATGGCTCATATCTACTGCTACTATTTGGATAGAGCAAGGCTCCTCACATCTCCTCACATCTCTCTCCATGGCTCATATCTAGTGCTACTATTTGGATAGAGCAAGGCTCCTCACATCTCCTCACATCTCTCTCCATGGCTCATATCTACTGCTACTATTTGGATAGAGCAAGGCTCCTCACATCTTCTCACATCTCTCTCCATGGCTCATATCTACTGCTACTATTTGGATAGAGCAAGGCTCCTCACATCTCCTCACATCTCTCTCCATGGCTCATATCTACTGCTACTATTTGGATAGAGCAAGGCTCCTCACATCTCCTCACATCTCTCTCCATGGCTCATATCTACTGCTACTATTTGGATAGAGCAAGGCTCCTCACATCTTCTCACATCTCTCTCCATGGCTCATATCTACTGCTACTATTTGGATAGAGCAAGGCTCCTCACATCTCCTCACATCTCTCTCCATGGCTCATATCTAGTGCTACTGTTTACTGGTACTATGAGAACTAGCTCAATGGCAATGACATTTGCCACCAAGCCATAAATGTGCATAATATCTGACAAGGAGAGCGAGGGTAGGAGAAAATATGAAACTAACATGCACGTTGTGTCTGAATGACTCAAATCTGCCCATACAGCGCCTTCAGAAAGTATTTACAGCCTTTGACTTTTTCCACATTTGTTGTGTTACAGCCTGAATTTAAAAGGGATTTAATTGAGATTTTTTTTGTCACTGACCTAAACACAATACCCCATAATGTCAAAGTGGAATGTTTTTTGAAATGTTTACAAGTGAATAAAAAATGAAAAGCTGAACTGTCTTGAGTCAATAAGTATTCAACCCCTTTGTTATGTCTAGCCTTTATACGTTCAGGAATGAAAATGTGCTTAACAAGTCACATTATAAATTGCATGGAATCTCTCTGTGCAATACTAGTGTTTAACATGATTTTTGAATGACTACCTCATCTCTGTACCCCACATACACAATTATTTACTAGGTCTCTTAGTCCAGCGGTGAATTTCAAACACAGATTCAACCACAACTACCAGGAGGTTTTCCAATGCATTGCAAAGAAGGGCACCTTTTGGTTAGACATTGAATATCACTCTGAGCATGAAGTTAATAATTACACTTTAGATGGTGAACCAATAAGCCCAGTCATTACAAAGATACAGGCGTCCTTCCTAACTCCGTTGCCGGAGACGAAGTAAACCGCTCAGGGATTTCATCATGAGGCCAACGGTGACATTTAAACAGTTAGTTTTCTCCTATCACAGCCATTAAACTCTAAGGATCGATCAACAACATTGTAGTTACTCCACAATACTAACCTAATTGACACAGGGAAAAGAAGGAAGCCTGTACAGAATAAAAATATCCCAAAACATGCATCCTGTTTGCAACAAGGCACTAAAGTAATACTGTAAAATGTGGCAAAGGAATTACATTTTGTCCTGAATGAAGTGTTATGTTTGAGGCAAATCCAATACAACACGTTATTGATTACCACGCTATATTTTCAAGCATAGGGGTGGCTGCATCATGTTATGTGTATGCATGTAATCTATAAGGACTGGGGAGTTTTTCAGGATAAAAATAACTGGAATGGCGCTAAGCACAGACAAAATCCTAGAGGAGAAGCCTTATTATTAGTGAATTAACTAAACTAATATTTCCAACAGTAATTCAATTTTGGTAACTGTCAATTAATCTATTTCTTAATACTGCAGCTTCCCAGCTAGACGTTTCTCTACATTGTGTAGAGCTCGTGGCTCAGGCGGTGAGTGGCGGCTCACATAGCAGCCGAGGGACTATCAGCAAAGCAGATAGGGAAGGGCCAAAAGACTGGAAGGTCAAATATAGGCCCCATTTATCGGCTCGGCAGATTATCAGTCGTTCTCTAATGTAAGTAAGGGTGAAGTCTCCAGCTCTCTGATCACTACTTTCTCTTTCTGTCTCCTTCTCCTCCAACCCTACCCACTCAGCCCTGTGGTGTATATTCTACAATAAGGATTTGCTGGAGTCCAAGTCAAACCAAGATTCCTTATTTCTGAGCTCAGAGAGAATACCAGAGTTACACAGCACAGGGTAGACGGTCTGAGTTCCAAAGCATTGGGTGATAAGCACATATCTTTATAGTTTCCTGTTCTTGAGCGGAACTTTATCTATACAAGGGCGCAAGTTGGTTTGCAACAGGATGATACTCCCAAGAACAGGAGATTATAAAAGGACAGTTTCACAAGGTTAGTCACATACTCAGTTATGTGGACACGTTCAATAAAAATGTCCCATTACAGCCCCTACCCAAATGCTCATGTGCCGTCGCAATCTTCGCTCTCTCTCTCTCCCACTACTCTCCCTTCTGCTAAATCCCTTTCTCTCATCTCCTGATTCTACCTTTTCAACCCTGCTCTCCTGTCTTTCCGCATCCTATGACTCGCACTGTCCCCTTACCTCCCGGCCGGCTCGGTCCTCCCCTCCTGATCCATGGCTGAGTGACTCATTGCGGCAGAACAGGGCTGTCGGAAGCTGACAAAAATGGAGGAAAACTAAACCTCCGGAGGACCTATCTTCCTTTCACTCCCTCATTTTCTTACTCTATCTGCTGCTAAAGCCACTTTCTATCACTCTAAATGTCAAGCTTCTGCCTCTAAGCTTAGGAACTGTTTTCCACCTACTCCTCCCTCCTCAAGCTCTAGGCATGACTTTGTCAATCACTTTGAAAAGAAGGTTGACGACACCCGCTCCTCATTCAGCCTATTGAGTTCACTGGTCCCACTCACACATAACTACCCTACGCCTTGACCTCTTTCTCCCCTCTCTCCTGTGACTAGTGTGGTCTGGCCACCCAACAATCTACCCGCTCCACCCCATCCCCTCCTCCCTTCTCCAGACCATCTCTGGAGACATTCTCCCATTCCTCACTTCCCTCATCAACTCGTCCCTGATCACTGTCTGCGTCACATCTGACTTCAAAATGGCCAGAGTCTTTCCCCACATCAAGATACCAACACTCGTCCCCTCTGATGTCAAGAACTACAGACCGTAATCCCTTCATTCTTTTCTTTCCAAAACACTTGAGCATGCTGTTTCTGACCAACTCACTCGCTATTTCTCTACAGAACAATCTTCTTGACCCTTACCAGTCAGGCTTCAAGTTGGGTCACTCAACCGAGACTGGTCGATTCTGTGTCACAGAGGCTCTCCACACTGCCAAAGCTGACTTTTTCTCCTCTGTTGTCATCCTCCTAGATTAGTCCGCTGTCTTTGACACCATGAACCATCAGATCCTCCTCTCCTCTCCACTCTCTCAATGCTGGGTGTCTCAGACTCTGCACACTCTTGGATTGCATCCTACCTGGCAGGACGCTCCTACCAGTTGACATGGAGAGGATCTGTGTCTGTACCATGTACTCTCACTACTGGTGTCCTCCAGCGCTCGGTTCTAGACCCTCTCCTTTTCTCTTTACACCAAGCCACTTAGCTGCTTCAGATCCACACATAGTCTCTCCTATCATTGCTATGCACATGACACTCAATTAATTTTCTCTTTCCCTCCCTCCTTCTGACACCCAATTGGTGATACGCATCTCTGTGTGCCTGGTAGATATCTCAGCTTGGATGTCAGCCTTCCATCTCAAGCTCAACCTTGACAAAACAGAGCTTTTCTTTCTCCCGGGGAAGGCCTGCCTGCTCAAAGACCTCACCATCACGGTTGACAACTTCACAATGTCCTTGTGCAAGGAACCTTTTTTATGTATTTATTTATTATTTATTTAAATTTGACCCTCTTTTCGTGGTATCCAATTGTTAGTAATTACTATCTTGTCTCATCGCTACAACTCCCGTACGGGCTCGGGAGAGACGAAGGTCGAAAGCAATGCGTCCTCCGAAACACAAACCAACCAAGCCGCACTGCTTCTTACAGCGCGCATCCAACCCGGAAGCCAGCCGCACCAATGTGTCGGAGGAAACACCGTGCACCTGGCGACCTTGGTTAGCGTGTACTGCGCCCGGCCCGCCACAGAAGTCGCTGGTGCACAAAGGATATCCCTGGCCAAACCCTCCCTAACCTGGACGACGCTTGGCCAATTGTGCGTCGCCCCACGGACCTCTCGGTCGCGGCCGGCTGCGACAGAGCCTGGGTGCGAACCCAGAGTCTCTGGTGGCACAGCTGCCGCTGCGATGCAGTGCCCTCGACCACTGCGCCACCCGGGAGTCCCGTGCAAAGAACCTTGGTGTGACCCTGGACAACACCATGTCGTTCTCTGCAAACATCAAAGCAGTGACTCGCTCCAGCAGGTTCATGCTCTACAACATATGTACCTCACACAGGAAGTGGTGCAGGTCCTAATCCAGGCACTTGTCATCTCCTGTCTGGACTACTTCAACTCACTGTTGGTTGGGCTCCCCGCTTGTGCAATCAAATTCCTGCATTCCATTTGGTGTTCAACCTTCCCAAGTTCTCCCATGTCAACCTGCTCGTCCACACACTCCACTGGCTTCCAGTCGAAGTTCCCATGGTGCTTACCTACGGAGCAGCAAGACGAACTGCCCCTCCCTACCTTCAGCCTCTGCTCTAATCTTACACCCCAACCTGAGCCACCTCTGGTCTTTTGGCCCTTGCACCCCTTCGAGAGGGCAGCTCCCGCTCAGCCCAGCCAAAGGTCTTCTCTGCCCCACCCCCCTTACTAGCACTCACTTTGCGAATAGCTACTTTGAGGCAATTTGTACTTACTATGACTGAGATACGGGGTTGACCCACCTGAATCTGAGAATTTGGAGCAGAGCGTCTGCTAAATTACAAAAATGTAAATTTAAATGTAAAGTGACAAGGCAACAGGATAGATAATAGACTGAGCTGTAGCAGCAGCATGTGTGTGTCTGTTGCATCAGTGTGTGTGTGTGTGTGTGTGTGTGTGTGTGTGTGTGTGTGTGTGTGTGTGTGTGTGTGTGTGTGTGTGTGTGTGTGTAAGTATATGTGAGTGTGTGGGTAGAGTCCTGTGTGTGTGTGTGTGTGTGTGTGTGTGTGTGTGTGTGTGTGTGTGTGTGTGTGTGTGTGTATGTTAGGGTGTGTGTGTTAGGGTGTAAGTATATGTGAGTGTGTGGGTAGAGTCCAGTGTGTGTGCATAGAGTCAGTGCAAGAGATTCAATAAAAAAGGGTCAATGCAGGTAGTCAATGTAGCCATTTGATTAGCTATTTAGCCGTCTTGTTTAAAGGTCTTATGCCTTGGGGGTAGAAGTAGGTTCAAGTCTTCACTGATAAACGGTTATTTTATTTTCATGACAGTCTTCATGCATATCCATCGGTTATACGGTATTTGTGCCAGCCCTACAAAAGTATAACACCTACTTGACTGTAGTGTAATATGCATGCTGTCTGGGTGTAAAGCCCTGTAGACTGTGAATGCACAGCAGCATTTGAGCCTTTGGCCTGTGAGCAGTGGGCTGCACAGCCCACAAAAAGCACACTGCCTGCCTGGCTCAGTGACCCAGTCATCCGTGGCCAAACAGGACAATAAACACATCAAGCCATAAGGCCACTTACGGCCAGTCATGAATGAGAATGCTATGGAGCGAATAAATGTTCAAAGCCTCCTCATCTGCCACTATTAAACTGGCCTGTGACTGTGAATCAAACACATACCCCCCTCTGTGACGTCAGTTGGTCAAACATTGCTGACCGGCTTTCACCACTGTCCAGACCTAGACTGCCGCCTGTGAGCTGTACCTCTCCACCCCCCTCCCCTCCTCAGCCCCCCTCTGTGTGACAGAGCAGGGGCTCATTTTAGGTCACACGCGGAAATAACATTTCAGCATGGATGAACCTCAAGGCACAAATGATGTTCCTATGGCAGTCACTGCTTGAGTCATATTCTAATACTGGAGTTCGGTGTTGTTATGAAACCTTATGATTATCATATAATGATGTCATGATATAAAGAACCTGCTGTCATACACTGAGTGCACAAAGCAGTATGAACATGACAGACTGACCAAGTGAATCCATGTGAAAATTGTTGTCCCTTATTGATGTCACTTATTTAAATCCACTTCAATCAATGTAGATGAAGGGAAGGAGACAGGTTAAAGGAGGATTTTTAAGCCTTGAGATAATTGAGACATGGATTGTGTATGTGATTCATTCAGAGGGTGAATGGGCTAGACAAAAGATTTAAGTGCCTTTGAACTGGGTATGATAGTAGGTGCCGGTTTGTGTCAAGAACTGCAACGCTGCTGGGTTTGTCACGCTCAACAGTTTCCCATGTGTTTGACGAATGGTCCACCACCCAAAGGACATCCAGCCAACTTGACACAACTGTAGGAGGCATTGGAATCAACATGGGCCACCATCCCTGTGGAATGCTTTCGACATCTTGTAACGTCCATGCCCTGATGAATTTAGGCTGTACTGAGGGCAAAAGGGGGTGCAACTCAATATTAGGAAGGTGTTCCTAATGTTTGATATGCTCAGTGTATATTCCCTTGTTTTGATGCTGAAAAATCTACTTTTGCAAAATGGAGTACTTTCAAAGTTTCCTGTGGTGAAGATAACCCTTCTTCCCTGTTCCAGAGACCTGGACTGTCTGGGGGGAAAGAACCGTGCATCAGTAGCCCTGCCCATCGAGGAGGTCCTCCAGACCCTCAATGACCTCATCACCTACTTCCAGGTGCCTAATGCTGAGCTGGAGCACGAGGAGAAACAGATCATGCTGCGCTCTCTCAAGAACCGACAGAACCTCTTCAAACAGGAAGTGAGTTCATCCACACATGAAGTGCCGCGTCGCAATCCTGCCTGACGGTTGCTTGGCAGCAGAGGACAATAAAAGTCCAAAGTCAGGGGTTTCAATTGTGATTAAGGCAATTTTAGTAAGTGGTCATTGCAGGAGCCGGGCTTAAATGCAGTGTTGCCAAGACACGCTGTTTTTAAAGGCTAAATCAATGGATTCTTGGTACAGTATTTCAATGCCATATTGTATTTCAAAGCATTGCTTTTCAACTGTCAGCAGTTTTGTTCCGAGTTTTTCTGTGGTGACAACAATGGCGTGGAGCCTTTTGATAAGCCTCTCGGCCCAAAATTGTTCTCATCAATGATAAAATGTCAGCTGCCTTCCCTTGTGCCTGTGATGTTAAATACACAACGTCAACTTCTCTCCTTAACGGAAACAAAAGCTGTTGCTGTGGATTTAAATTTCCCGAGTTGTTCACTTTGTCTCCAAGCAATAATTTCATAACAGGAATTTATGTAAAATAGCTGTGTGCAGAGTTTAAGTAATGTTTACATAATTGGTATAACCATACACAATACTGTTTCTGGCATACACCGATCCTGCCCTTGGAATGCTTCAATAACCCATCTATATCCCAGCCTACACACTTCTCCATAATTGTATTAATATCCCCAAATTGCTCTTTTCCATCCCGCTCTCCCATACGATACAGTTGTAAGGTCAAATTTTAAAAAAAAATTTTGACAGCTGATAGGCTTTTCATGGAGTTATAAATCACCTGCAATTTTCCTTTCTCACAGCTGGGCAAGCTGCTTAGCATACCTGATCGCTATTACCATCCTAGATTAATCATCCAGGCATGAAGGCATGGGAGAGACTAGGAGCAGGTTAATTGAGGACACATGATGATGATGATGTCAGAGTAATGATGGGTGTGTCTTTGTTTCAGGGCATGCTGACTCTGGTGTCCTGCTGCATCGACCGTCTCAACGTGTACAACAGTGCAGCCCACTTTGGGGAGTGTGCCGGGGCAGAGGCTGGTGCTTCCTGGAAGGACATCCTCAACCTGCTCTATGAGCTGCTAGGTGAGAGAGACAATAGAAGAGTATATCCTCCAAAGAGTATTTTACACAAGTCATCACACCAATATAGTTACAATCACATAAAGTGTCACAGTAAAATCGTTAAACACAACAGTAGACAAAGACAGGACAACCTGTCTGCTCCTTGCTTGTTACACACACACACACACTTCACAGTAATCAAACATTGTTGCCTGCCACGAAAGCCCTGGCGTTCTCTGAGTCCCAGTACTGCTCTTACTAACCACAGGCTTGCGTCTCACTGCTGCCGTGGGATTATTTGTCTCAGCTGAGCTGGCATTTACAGAGCTGTTTATGGTCCTCTAGGTACTCTAAGGTGGTGTTTCCCCATCTTACATGCTTGTCTGTGAGGATGACTCAGTTAGGGCAGGCACAATTACTTTATAACTGTGTAACCGACAGGTATGGTTGAAGACCGTCATGAAAATAAAATAACAGTCATAACCGTAAAAAAAATATGACATACAGTACAGGCAAAAGTTTAGACAAACCTACTCATTCAAGGGTTTTTTGTTATTTTTTACTATTTTCTACATTGAAAACGTCAAAACTATGAAATCATGGAATCATGTATTAACCAAAAGAGTGGTGAACAAATCAAAATATATTTTATATTTGAGATTCTTCAAATAGCCACCCTTTGCAATGACAGCTATGCACATTCTTGGCATTCTCTCAACCAGCTTCACCTGGAATGTTTTTCCAACAGTCTTGAAGAGGTTCCCACATATGCTGAGCACTTGTTGGCTGCTTTTCCTTCACTCTGCGGTTCGACTCATCCCAAACCATCTCAATTTGGTTGAGGTCAGGGGATTGTTGAGGCCAGGTAATCTGATGCAGCACTCCATCACTCTCCTTCTTTTTAAAATAGCCCATACACAGCCTGGAAGTGTGTTGGGTCATTGTCCTGTTGAAAAACAAATGATAGTCCCACTAAGCCCAATCCAGCTGAGATGGTGTATCGCTGCAGAATGATGTGGTAGCCATGCTGGTTAAATGTGCCTTGAATTCGAAATAAATTACTGACAGTGTCACCAGCAAAGTACCCCCACACCATAACACCACCTCCTCCATGCTTTACGTTGGAAAATACACATGCGGAAATCATCTGTTCACCCACACCACGTCTCACAAAGACACAGCCGTTGGAACCAAGAATCTCCAATTTGGACTCCAGACCAAAGGACAAATTTCCACTGGTATAATGTCCATTGCTCGTGTTTCTTGGCCCAAGCAAGTCTCTTCTGTCACATATGCTCTCTCTCCGGTGCTCTAGGTCATCATGCTCCCGCGCCTCAGCTGGATTGACACGTTCCTGCACCTTAGCAGAGGTGACCGGTCCGCTCCTGATCCCTGAGATCGTTATCCTGGTCGGCGTCCTGCGGCTGGAACCGCATGTTGGGGAGGGGGTACTGTCACGGGGTACTGTCACGTGTGCTCCCTCTCCGGCCTCTAGATCACCAGGCTGCTCGTTAGGGCACACACCTGTCACCAGCATTACACTCAACTGGACTCATCACCTTCCCTTTATATGTCACTCCCTTTGGTTTCTTCCTCAGTCGTCATTGTTCCTGTTTCATGTCTGTGCGCTGTTTGTGTTTTTTTTTTTTTTTTTTTTTAATGTATTCACTCCCTGAACTTGCTTCCCGACTCTCAGCGTACATTGTTACACCTTCTTCTTTTTGGCATCCTTTAGTAGTGGTTTCTTTGCAGCAATTTTACCATGAAGGCCTGATTCACAGTTGATTTTGAGATTTGCCTGTTACTTGAACTCTGAAGCATTTGGGCTACAATTTCTAAGGCTGGTAACCCTAATGAACTTTTCCTCTGCAGCAGAGGTAACTCTGGGTCTTCCATTCCTGTAGCGGTCCTCATGAGAGCCAGTTTCATCATAGCACTTGATGGTTTTTGCAACTGCACTTGTTCTTGAAATTTCCCGTATTGACTGAAATTCATGTCTTAAAGTAATGATGGACTGTCATTTCTCTTTCCTTATTTGAGCTGTTCTTTGCCATAATATGGACTTGGTATTTTACCAAATAGGGCCATCTTCTGTATACGACCCATACCTTGTCACAACACAACCGATTGGCTTAAACGCATTAAAAAGGAAAGAACTTCCACAAATTAACTTTTAACAAGGCACACCTGTTAATTGAAATGCATTCCAGGTGACTACCTCATGAAGCTAGTTGAGAGAATGCCAAGAGTGTGAAAAGCTGTCATCAAGGCAAAGGGTGGCTATTTGCAGAATATATTTTGATTTGTTCAACATTATTTTTTGGGTACTACATGATTCCATGTGTTATTTCATAGTTTTGATGTCTTCACTATTATTCTACAATGTAAAAATAAAGAAAAACCCTTGAATGAGTAGTTGTTCTAAAACTTTTAACTGGTGGTGTATGTATGTATGTATATACTGTGTGTGTGTGTGTGTGTATATATATTTTGTGTGTGTGTGGAACGAACAGCTGACTGAAGAAGGGACGGCCGGGCATTCGTGCGGTTGAGTCCATTTCTGAGGTAACATGGACTCTTAACAACGTGATGCAACTTTTTGCTCCTTGTTGAAACAAACAAGGTGTAATAGCAAATTAGTCTTTGGTTGCCTAGACAATGCCCCCCTCCCTGCAGCAGTACACATAGAAATAGAATGAATAGAACAGGCTTGGAACCTCTAACCCTGGCAATGTGACTGGTAAACTCGTGGGTGAACTCACAGTGGATGCCTGCTGTTGTGATGCAAATCATTTCCATGGTGGTGTAGAATGTTCGTTCCAATGATGTCAAAGGGGAATGATGTTGCTCATACAATAGGAATGTATTTTTTGTAATGTCAGTTGAGTTGAATCAACAAATCACACCACATACTGACACATCCTGCTTTTTGTTCCTGCTTTGCTCCCTGCAATGGCCGTCAGTCCACCCATTTAGCCAGTGGTGCTCAACTCCAGTCTTCGAGTACCCTCAACAGTACACATTTTTATTGTAGACCGGACAAACACACCTGAAATGGACCCTTCACAATGACAGAAGGCGTGTGTATTGTTATTGTATTGGCTAGATATTGCTGCATTGTTGGAGCTAGAAACATAAGCATTTCGCTGCACCTGCGATAACGTCTGCAAACTATGTACACCACCAATAAACTTTACCGTCATGACCTTCACAGCCCTAGCCTCAGTACACATGCACTCTAGTACCACACACAGACTCACAAACACACACATACGTACTGTACGCACATGTACATGCACACACACACACACACATGCATTCATGCTACACACAAATTACAATTGCTGCTACCAGACTCGTATTTACTTTTGCTAATACTGCACAATTTAAACACTTGCCCCCCCCATCCCCCGTTCCCTGATACATGTGTAAATATTGGACAATAACTTGTGCCTTCCTGTATTTTACTTGTGCAAAAATGTTTATTCTATTCTACTGAGCCATTTACTTTATGTTCGTGTTCTTATCTTTTATTCTTTATTTTAGTTTGCGTTGTCGAGAAGGAAGCTGCAAGTAAGCGTTTTGTTGGACGGTGTATACCATGTGTATCTTGCACATACGACGAATAAAACTTGAACACACACACCCACAAACAGGGGCTGGAGCTTCGTGCAGGGGCTAGAAGTGGATAAGGATAGCATGCAGATTTCACGTCTGTGTGAAGTGCTTCCAGGGCCTCTACCCAACATCTCCCCCAGCATGTCTACAACATTCTCCCAGCCAATCTGGACTGCCCATGTTCACCAGATGGTCACCACTTTTCCCCATATCCTTGAGTTAGGCCACAAATTGTTCGAATACGGTCTTTCAGGGTGGGAAAAACCAGTCCAATCTTACATGTCAGTTGTACATTATAGGCATTCCCTCTTGGGAGTAGGAGCATGTCTCCAGCTCAGAAGCTTCCCAGTTCTAGTGTCCGTGTCATTGTCTGAGCCCTTCACAGCGTGTTTACATGGTGCTTTCTCCTCATGGGGAGCATTAATGTGCAGACCACGTCCCCCCTCTCGTACCCCCTCCTCCACACACCTGCACCAGCTAAATGGATTTGTGAGCTAGGCCTCCTCTCCTCTGTCTATGCCAAGTGACCCTGTCATTTTGACTGGGACGACTCTCCTTTCCTGTCCCCCTGATGTCACGCCCTTCCTTTATACGCCGCAGCTTAATTAATATGCATAAAGGCTTTGAAGAAGAACACTACTCTTTCCTTGGCATAGAGTGTGGTTTAAGGTGTGCATTTTGTGTGACGTTGTTGTTGTTGTGGTTGTGTAAGATGTAAGGTTTGGCAGTGTTGTTGGCTGTAGGTGCAAAGACAAGCAATTTGAATGATCCTCTTCATAACTAGCAAAGATTATATGTAACCTGTCTTCTTCCCTTGACATGGGTGTCATTGTTTGTTGCGGAAGATGTGCAGTGTATTTCTACAGGAGCTATGTTTTTGCTGTACTGAAGGTCAAAGATAAGCAATTTGCATTATCCTCTTCAAACTTGCCAACTGGATATGTATCGTGTCTCCTCTCCTTGACCTGTGACCTTGTCCATGTGTCCTGTAGCGGCGCTGATCCGAGGCAACAGGAACAACTGCACCCAGTTCTCCAACAACCTGGACTGGCTGGTCAGCAAGCTGGAGAGACTGGAGTCTTCCTCAGGTACCATGATACCGCCATGACACGTGTTGAAATGATAACATGATACCACCATGACATGTCTTTAAATGATAACATGATACCACCATGACACGTGTTTAAATGATAACATGATACCACCATGACACGTGTTTAAATGATAACACGATACCACCATGACACGTGTTTAAATGATAACATGATACCACCATGACACGTGTTTAAATGATAACATGATACCACCATGACACGTGTTTAAATGATAACATGATACCACCATGACACGTGTTTAAATGATAACATGATACCACCATGACACGTGTTTAAATGATAACATGATACCACCATGACACGTGTTTAAATGATAACATGATACCACCATGACACGTGTTTAAATGATAACATGAGACCACCATGACACGTGTTTAAATGATACCACCATGACACGTGTTTAAATGATAACATGATACCACCATGACACGTGTTTAAATGATAACATGATACCACCATGACACGTGTTTAAATGATAACATGATACCACCATGACACGTGTTTAAATGATAACATGATACCACCATGACACGTGTTTAAATGATAACATGATACCGCTATGACACGTGTTTAAATGATAACACGATACCACCATGACACGTGTTTAAATGATACCACCATGACACGTGTTTAAATTATACCACCATGACACGTGTTTAAATGATAACATGATACCACCATGACACGTGTTTAAATGATAACATGAGACCACCATGACACGTGTTTAAATGATAACATGATACCACCACGACACGTGTTTAAATTATATGACACGTGTTTAAATGATAACACGATACCACCATGACACGTGCTTAAATGATAACATGATACCACCATGACACGTGTTTAAATGATAACATGAGACCACCATGACACGTGTTTAAATGATAACATGAGACCACCATGACACGTGTTTAAATGATAACATGATACCACCATGACACGTGTTTAAATGATAACATGATACCACCATGACATGTGTTTAAATGATAACCACCATGACACGAAATACCACCATGACACGTGTTTAAATGATAACATGAGACCACCATGACACGTGTTTAAATGATAACATGATACCACCATGACACGTGTTTAAATGATAACATGATACCACCATGACACGTGTTTAAATGATAACATGATACCACCATGACACGTGTTTAAATGATAACATGAGACCACCA